>NW_010182332.1:18187-138104 GCF_000695765.1 Mesitornis unicolor | reverse complement strand
TTGTTTTTTTTTTAAGTAGAGTGAGAGCGAAAAATTAAAAAAGGTGGAGGGACACTGCCTTTGAGCTGCTGGACCAGAGGACAGCTGGTGGTGGCATCACATCTCGTGGATGGTGAGGTGGGACCTGTGTCCTGCTCTCCTCCACCTTCATCCCCTCTGCTTCTCTCTGCCAAGGAGAGGTGAGCGGGAACATCCTGCCTAGCTCCCAGCATCTGCTCCAGAAGGACACAAATCTCTAATAGTGGTGTTTTCTGCCTGCCCTGGGATGTCCCACAAGGCATCAATCACCCATATTTAGACCGCACGAATTGAACCGCAGGATGCCTGCAGTACGAGCCTGGCCGCTCGCTGGAGGAAGGGGAAGTCTGACTCCGTTTCCTCGGTTTTCCCTCAGCACCTATGGTCTTGTTGCTTTGCTTCTGTGGTGTCCGCTGCTCTCCTCTGGATCTGGTGAGGCACCAAATGTGCCTCATGCTTCTGCTGGAAGTGTTGGCTGCTGTTTCCTGGTCTCAAATGTGGCCGCTCGGTACAGAGAAACTGCAAATACTTGTGTAAGGCACCTGTCCTGGTAGGATTTAGCTATGCCCTTAGTATGTGATCTATCTGTAGATGCTTTAACCCAGGAACATGGAGACACTTTTTTAAAATCAGCATTAATAACTTGCACCAGACATCACAACTATAAAGTTAGTATTTTTATAGGTTATAAAAAAACCAAACCCAACAACAAAAGCCCAAGGAAATTGAGTTACACAATTCAAAATTGCACAGGAAGTCTATGGCTGGAGTGGAAATGTGTCATCTCCTTCCAGACCTCTCTTCTTGACATGCTTTCTTCCACCTCACAGCATCTCACAGTGACAAACATCCCAGATTTGTGTATGTTCGGGTGTCTCCTTCAGTGTAACTCTGGTTGCTCAGGGTATCATTCCCCTTTTCTTCCCTAATGGTTTTGAAGCTTCTGGTAGTTTATTTGGCAAAGCTGGAAAACTGGATTTTGGGGTGGGTTGAGGGATCAATGTCTGCAGTTTCTTCCTGGGAGTTGTTTCTCTTGGATCCTGGCAATGTTCCCATCTCTGCATTGCCTTCAAACTCCAAACTCGTCCATGGGAGGACCTTTCTGATGCTTCTGTGTTCTCTTGTAAGCAGAGGGTCAGAGCTACCTACTGGGTTTGACAGGAAAAAGAAATGGTTGGCATGTTTTATCTTTCAGAACAAAGACAAGATGCAAGTGCATGCTCTTTATCTGTTGGATGCGAAGGCTGTTTCCTCTGAGGAAGTGGAAGTTGGTAAAAAAAAGCCATCGCTTAATTTCGGTAGCAGCAGACCCTTGCAGGATGTGGCTTGAAAAGAGCAGAAGGAAACATTTGCAGACTAAGAAGATTTAGGGAAGTGGTCATAAGGGTAGAAATGCAGATGCTGTTTGGGTCAGACTGTCACTGTGTGCATGAATTGATGGAAAAATGGTAGCGATGCTGACATCTAAATGCATATAAAGGTTTGTCCGCAAATGATTTATATGTGCAGAGGTCCTCTGGCACAGCCACTAGTTTCAGAAGTCGTTCGGCTGAGAGCTTATGGTCTGCTAAAGAATTTTTCAAAAACATTTAATAGATAATTGTTTCTTGAATTTAAAAATTTGTAGAAACCTTTTCATCTCACCTGCCTCAACTATCTTGATTTTGCAGATTTGGGAACCTTGCATGTTTCAGGTGTTGCAGCAGACAAATGATACAGAAATTTGCTTTTTTCTTTCTCTTTGAACATTAGGCCATTTTTTTGCCACACTGAATTTAAGGTATCTGTATTTGCTTGTTGACCTTTTAGTCACGGCCAAATTGGTGGGAAGGACAAGTAGAGTCCAGTCCTGGAAGCGCCTGTGTCTAACTGCGGTGGAAAGAAGCATTGTTAACTTTCATTAACAGCATCATTAAATAGATAAACCTTCTTTAAATCTAACTTTGAGGAACCAAATTATCATAATTTTGTATTGGCAGCAAGTCACGGACACTGTTGAGGCAACTTCTGTATTTTTTTCCTTTAGGAATAAAATTTAGTGCTATGAAGGGAGAGTCTCCCATCTAAAGAGCACATAGGCAGGTTGTGGTGACAGCTGGGGTTGCTAAATGCTGGAATTCCCTCATCCTTATATTTGCCTGCTTTTTTCCTGAGCTTTTCTGCTGTAATGGCCTGCCTAGTTTCCTAGCAGTGGCTAGGCTCGCATCCTTTGTGAGGCCTAGTGGTGCTGAAAGCAGCCCCTTTCTCTTTTTCTTCCTCACCCCTTTTTTTGGCTGTTTCTTCCAGCTTTCTGGAGTGGGTGCCACCTCTTTATGTCATGTTATATCCATGAGACATTAATTTGTCTGAGTTTGGATGTTTAAAGCGAGCAGAGATGTTAAGAAACTCTGTTGGTGTCCCTCCCTCCCCAGTTGATTTTGCCTGGGCCTAGCTGTGTGAGTGTCACATGTGATAGGGTATCAGGCAATCTTGATTGAAGAAAGAAAGGCTTTGCTCATCATTCACAAGGTGATTCTAGCTGCGGGGGAAATGAAATTCTAATAATACTTGAATTTATGAGCTATCCTCACTTCAGATCTTGTTTTCTGAGATGGAGTCTGTCATGCTGGGAGTGCTGAAGATCTGATGTGGAGAAAGAGATGAAAGATAAGGCTGTGCTTGCACCTACATGCAGTATCTTCAGCTCCCTGGCCATTGACCCATCCAGCAGTAAAAATACTCCTGTTTTTGCCTGCAGTCCCTTACCTTCTGTCTCCCAGACCTCCATCCTGGTTCCTTACTGGGGCTCCTCTGTCCTCTCTGCTGTGTTTCTGACCTGCTCTCTCTCAGGCCATACGGCAGCCTGGAGACATACAGCCCCAAGGCCTCCTTTTAAAGTGAATTTCCTTGAAGAAATTAGGCTTGATTTAAGCATATCACGTATCTTCTAGTTTGTTTGCTTGGAACATATTGGCACGGACTCACCTATGTTTTGAGTGATCTCTATCTCGAGGCAGAGATAAAACTCAGTGTGTGTACTTATCATTGAGTGTGTGACACATTCGTGGGAGTCATAAAAGTAAAACAAATGAAATTCTGCTTGCATTGAATGTGAAAATGAAGACCGGAAAGCTGGAGTGATCGACTTTTGATTCACACCAGCGGATTTTCCTGATCATTTTCAATTGCTTTTACTGAAGCTAAAGATGGGGCTTGAAGATTTTCATGTAGCAGTCAACTGCACTGTTCGCTTTTTCTCACTTGCCGCTTCTTGTTGAATTTCACCCACTGATTTCAATGGTAACTACAAATGCAAGTGGCAAACAGTGTAATTAAGTAGATTAAATCTCTCTTAGCTACAGGCTTATTCACATAATGGAGAAATGTTGGTTTTCTTCTCTTTTTTTTACCTTTTCCTTTGGAATAGTGTCTCCTGAAATTCTTAAACTATAGAGCAGACTAAATCGAAGCTGCGTATTGTCTGTTTTTAAATGTGTGCAGAAGATGGCTGGGATGGTGCCGAAGCATTAGTAAAAAATGAAAGTAAAAAGCAGAGTCATCAAAATCAATTAAAATAAAATTAAGCACATGCTAATTTTGCTAAAATGGAGTGCTGGCATTTGCCAGTAACTTGCATTTGCTTGTTTTCTCTGCCCCAGCCATTCAGTTGTGTATTGAGGAACTCTAACTCCATGCTCCCTGCAGAAACGTGAATGTTACAGCTCCTAAATTTTTATTTTTCTGAAATTCTGATCAGATTTTGCTTCTGATCCTATTAGCTTTGCTTCTTTCTTCTTTGTATTTAGGCTCTGTGACAAAAAAAATCGGGTAATGAAGCCCCTGTAGCTTTTCACCAGTGGAAGGTATGAGCTTCTTCCTTTCTTTCTTCAGTACTGGGCATCTTTCATGCTTCCAGCTTTGAATTCTCAGGTTTATTTGAACTCAAGCCCAGCATGGTATCAAATTAAGCTTTTAGGGTTTTCTTGATGTTTCAGAAGAAATTCATTGGAGGCTTTGAGCCTGGTTGTGTTTGTTTATTTTCTTTCCAGGCATCTCTTTTTGAGATGTGCTGTAGCTGAACGAGGAGTAAAAGCAGTGCAAGAACCCTGTTCTTCTTACTTGTTTTTGACTGAAATATCCTCCCAGGCCCTGATCTACATAGAGTATAACCTTTGGGGTAGACCTGCATGTCTGTGGGGACCAGATTGTGACAGAGGGTACCTGCAGCAGGTGCCCCCGTGGTGCCTTTGGGATGATCAGAAAGCCACCAGATTTCCTGTGGAAAGAGCCGATTGTAAGAGCCTCCTCCCTGGCATAGACAGTTGGGCAGAGGTGAGTGCTGATGGAAAATGTGCTTTAAGGGGGTGTATGTATGTCGTGTGTGTGTGTGTGTGTATTTCTCATGTAGAGGGATAGTGAAGCAGCATCTTGGCACAACTTTGTTGGGGCTGCCAGGAGTCACACAGGGCTGTGCCTTGGTGGCTGTCCTTGATGTTTGGTACTTTCCCTGGGCTGGTGGGTGGGATGAGCTTCTGGCTTTGTCAGGTTCTTGTTGCTCAGGTGATGCAGGTGATGAAGTGGAGGTTGGTGCTCAGGTTTAGAGCATCGTGTCCCAGTCAGCCCTGAGTTCAGCTGTGTGTGATGGGGCTGCCCCACATTTGGCATAAATACGCATCCGTGCGTGGGGGTGCCTTCGGACATGGCCCATAATTGCCAGCACATTGTGCTAAATCTTACCTTGTATGTGCTTCTCCGTTGGCTCAGTGAAATTGCTGTAAGTGTTAAGTATTACTCTCGCTGGTGTTTTGAAAGACAAGCCCTTGGACTTGTTGTGAATTTTACTCTGACAGCAGTTGCAAGAGCTGTGCATTGTATAATTGAGCAATCAATTCCAGCGTGCTGTATTGATGTTTTCAGTGCAGACACATGATTATAATAAACTGCAATGCTCTTTCAGTAATTGCACAAGTGGCTGTAAATTTAAAAGGCAAACTTTAAAAGCATTGGAACTTTTGGAAATCTAGTTTTATTACAATTTAAAAAATAATTACTTTGTTTTAGCTCTCCTCAGAGTGTTGTAATTTGGGACAGGCACAGCCAGTGTACGGAGACCCTTCCCCAGCATCTCGGAAATCCAGTCCTGCTGGTGATAGAGCATTCAGACTGGTGAAGAGGACTTTGTTTTCTTTCCCAGATGTGGGGAGAAGGGAGTAGAAGTAGTAGGGCAGCGCCACAGCTGATTTAATTTTGTTTTCAGAGCATGACACTTAATTGGAAGATTGCTTAATTCTAGGAACTGCTGTTCTGCACCACCATACCACATAATGTATTTAGGTCATGGCAGCAGCATTTGGTCAGAGGGCCTGATTGTGTTTAATACGGCTGTTTTTCAGATTTGAGTGGTGATTTCTGTAACTGGTAGGCAGCTTTTGAGGCAGCGTTGCTCAAATTTTCCTCTGTAGGTAGGTTTACATGCATCCTAGGAAAGCAAATGCCTTAAAACAAGTGGAAGGCTTATGCTTTTTAAAAAAAAAAAAAAAAATTCCACTCTCCCTCTGTACTCCTTTTAGTAAGGTCTTAAGTGGTGGAAAGGAATGGTAAGAGAATAAATTTGGCTGCAGCTTTAGCATTATGTATATCTATGTTTGTAGGATAACAAATTTTAAAGTTTAAATTCTGAGCGGGATTAAGCAGTGTTTTCACCTATGAACCCCTAACCAGACATGGCTCCCTCTTACTGGAGGTGTCTGGGTCCATTTCTGAGCCGAGTGGCTGAGGTGACTGGTTATTTTGGTAAGACCCACACAGCAGGCGCTGGCGCGCTGGTTCCAGCTGTGCTACGATCCAGATGTGTCTGGGTGCCCCCCTTGCAGTCAGCTGTGTCTGGTCTTGGAGACAGCAGAGTATGGGCAGATAGGTGGGATCCTTCATCACTGCCTCTCTGGGAAACACCCAGCCCAGGATGGAAACTGGGCGTGTAGGGTGCTCCTGAGTTGGGGCTGAGTGATTGCTGGAGCAGGTCTTCTGCCAGGGGCTGGGTCTTCAATCCAAACCGTTACAGGTTTCCATTTCCATATCTATGTTTAGGGGAGATGAGCTGATGGGCCAGGAGATGGTCAACCTCCCGTAGTCATTGGGAGGGCTCACCTGTTACCTTCTTCATGTTGTGCATCTGCTCTTAGTGAGACGGCACCTGTTTCCCCACTGCTTCTCCCCTTCACATGAACGTGGCTGCGGGATGCGTTCAGGGCCAGAGGGACAGCCTTGCTGCCTGTGCTGGGGGAGTTGATTTGGGTTAAAGTGCCCACCACCTCCTTCTTCCTTCCCCTTTTCCGCCTGGGAAGCAGTGCAGTGTTAGAGATATTTCATGGATGGTGTTGCTGGGATAAGCTGCCTGGCTATATAAGTGGTTACAAAATGTGTTATTAATCTTCCTCCGCAGCTGAGTTTTGGTCCTCGCTCCTCTTTTGCAATCTGGGGCAATACTGAGATGTCCTATTTGTTCCAGTTTGCTGAATGATTTACAAGCAAAAGCTTGGCCTTTTCGAACTAACAATTTTTATATTACGTCTAATGACAGTTGTGCCTCAGAGTGGTGACTTGTGGTCCGCAGGAATAGCTGGCGTTGGATCATGAGCTGAATAATACTAAAGTGAGTGTCGTGAGAAAAGAGGGCTTTCTCCTCCCCTCCAAGTGCAGTTGTGATTTGAAATGCTAATTAAAAAAAAGTGCAGTGTATATCCTACCTAGGTGTGCATGCTGGGGACTAAAATCTCACAGATCTTTTCGCACCAAAATAGCTTGAGTTGTATTTGGACCCTGAGCGCGCCGCGGGGCGGGTTTCTTGCCCTTTGTGTTTGCCACAACTCGGTCTGCGACAGCCCGTAGTGTGTTATTTAAGAGTGGTGAGCGTGTTTTGACTGGTTTTTGCCAGGCACTTGGTGTGTTCTTGAGTACTTGATGAAAAGCAGTAATCGGCGAAGACGCAGGCTCCGGTTCCTTAATGAACGCTGCTCTTTTCAGTGGATTAACCTGGGAGCCGCGTGTGTTTCATAACGGCTTTTCTGGCATGTGGGCCCTTTCACATAATAAACACGCTGGCCACAGGCTTTGGGGATGCAACATAAATACTGCCCAGGTAGCAACCAAGAGGAAATAGGGTTCACTTTGGTCCTTCTTTTGTCAAATAAAGAAGTAAAGGGATCAGCGGCCTCTGAGGTTGGGGCTTTGTTGTTGGCAAGTCTGGTACAGAAAGGGTTATTAGTACAGGCTTGGATTTCTGAGTCAGGTTCCCGTGCTGACAAAGCAGAAATAGTTTGAGGTCTGAAAATAATGCCTGAGTATTTGAAAATAGTTGGTGTGGACACAGAGCTGTTTACAGATCACTCGCTGGCCGTGTGCCCGTTTCTCAAGGACAAGGTGTTTTGGGGTTTGGTTTTTTTTTCTGCTTTACAATCACAGATGTACTTGGCAGGTTATCAGAAGATAAAAACGCTGGAAAGAGTCTTCTGGTGTGAGTCCTCGTTTAATTAAAATACATATAACTTTAGGGTAAATGTGTGTTTTGCATCTTGCAAACAACTTGGGAAAGTATTTCTTAATTTGCTTTTCCATACAGGGTCACAGTTTAAAACACAGCCCTTGTTCTTCTTAAGAATGGCTCCTCTTGTTGTACTCTCCCAGCATATCTGGTGCCCTGGAAGATGCATTTTAGTTTCAGCAGTTGCTGCGTAGTAAATTATGGTCCATAATGGTGAGGAGATGTGACTAACTGGAAGTGGCACTGATGATGTGTGCAGTGGCTGAATAAAGAGATGCCAAGCAGTGTCTGCCCTCAGTAGAAAAAGCGAAAGCCCTAAAATGCACAGATCCAGCCCTTCTTTGTTGTGTGTTAAAGCACTGGAGGAGTCTTGACAGTTGGACTGGAATTGAATTACATTTTTTATGTGTATATGTTATATATATGTGTGTGTGTGTGTATATATATATAAAAATGTATATTTAAGAGTTCATTAACTTTTCTCCCTTACTGCTAATGTTCTGGAATTTTATTAAAGGTCACGGATGTGAAATCTTTCATTTTAACCACGTGTAAATAAAACTCATTATGCAGCTGACTTCCCTGCTCTGCTCAACTGTATTGTTCCACTGGGATGGTATAAATGGAAATAGTTCTCCTTCCCCTTGCCCCCTCATTAATGTTAAGTTGTCCAGTGATGGCTTCAGATCCTCCCTGCATGGTGTTTGTTAGCATCTTGTGGTGCAGCAGGACAAAAAGCAGGGCTCTAGGTGAGAACAACCCAGTGTGGCAGTGGATGCATTGGGCTCTTTGTCCAGGGGACTGAATCAACCATAGAAAACTCAAAAATGTATTAAAAAGGGAAATTAAAGCAGTGGAGCCAATAGTTTTCCCTTTTCTTTTCCCCTCAAAAATGAGATTTTGTACCTTCCAAAAGAATTCCCCCCATTAGAAACATGGTTTAGTAGTGGTCAGGTTATGGTTGGACTCGATGATCTTAAAGGTCTTTTCCAACCAAATGATTCTGTGATTCATTTAGCATGCTTGAAATTAAAGAAAAAGTTGGTTTGTTTTTAATACCCCTGCCAGTGCTCTCTGGGAGGCTGGTGGAAATTTTGGGATGGTGCTTTGGGCAGCCAGGCCCTCAAAGCAGCGCAGCTGAATGCACGCTGCCTGTGCCTGCTGGATGCTGCCCAGTGAGGGACACTGTCCCCTCGCTGCCTGGGGTGGCCATCGCCTGTTTCTTGGTTGGTGTTGGTTATGGAGCCGTGTGAAACTCTGTGGCTTTTTCCACCACTGTAATGCAACAAGGCTGGTGGGGTATGCGTGGTCTTGCTTTTCTCTCTCTCGTGGTGTATGACCGCTGACCGCGTCCCCCAGAAGAGTGCAGGCTGCTTACAACAGCCTTAGTGCGTGGTGGGGGCAGGACTAGCTCTGGTTTTGGTCATTTTTGTTTTGTTTTCCATAGAAAAGTCTGTCTTTTGTGGTAGTTCTGTGTTCCTAATGCTTAAATACTTGTATTTGTCAAGAGCATCTCGCCTCGTGTTTCAGAAGGCCATGCCCAGCACCGAGGTGGTGAGCAGGGTGAACTGGGCCCAGGCGTGCCTGGGTTTGCAGAGGGCCTTGGTCACAAGATGTGAGTAAATTGCTCTGCTCGATTGGAAAGCTCAGTTTTGCACGTCCAGGGGTGATGAGTTAAATGTTGTTAATTCATTTCAGAAACAAAACAAAAGAGAAGCAGCTCTGGGCTCTTTTCATTCAGGCTTATTTCGGTGCACTCTGGAGAAGCAATTGGGGGCCTTTTTCTGCCATCTCTCTCTCAGCTGAGGAGGCGCCTGTGTTGTTTTGAAGCCCGCATCCACCTGTGCAGGGACCATGGCAGGTTGGTTTGGGCCATCCTCAGTCTGAGGTAGAAGCAGCGTGTGGTGCACGACGTGCAGAGAAGTTGTGGAGTCTCCTTCTCTGGAGACATTCAGGACCCACCTGGACATGTTCCTGTGTGACCTGGTCTAGGTGATCCTGCTCTGGCAGGGGGGTTGGAGTGGGTGATCCTCAGAGGTCCCTTCCAACTCCTAATTTTGTGTGATTCTGTGTGATTCTATGATTCTTTCTCTCTGAAGTGGCACTGGGTGGTTGTGAGGGTTGGGTGGCACCTGGCGAGCACGGGGCTCAGTCTGGCAACCTGTGGTGGTCCCCACTTCAACCTGATTAGTGCTGGCCCTGCTGCAGGCACTTGCTGTGGCCATGCTGCTGAAGTGGGCTTGTCTCTTCTTCAGTCAGTGGTTGAGATCCAATGGAGAGCTTTTGGTGATGGAAGTGGCTGCTGAGTTGTAAAATGAGAAATCATCTGTATCTGTAGCCTGTGTGATTTTGTATCTACAGGCACATGTTTTACCATTTTGGTCTAAATTATTTACTTGATGTTCTCCATCTGGCTTGTTTTTAATTAGAGTTAGCAGAAAGAAATTGTTTGGCATAAGAGAGAGCATTGCAGGGGGTTCAGAGAGACAAATCAGTGTTAGGAGGGGTGGATTTAGTGACTGGTAAAGCCGTTAAGATAGGAGGAAGAACTGATTTGAATGAGGGTTGAACACCTCACATTTTAGCGGATGTTTCCAGAGGAAGCCAAGTGTGCTCTGAACTTACCATGTCTGCGTGGGAGGTATCCTCTACTCTGGTGTCATTCTTTTCTTTTGTTTTAGGGTTTTTTTTTCTTTCAGTAATGTCCCAACTGAATTACCTAGGTAGATCTAAAACCAGAGAAAAGTACAAGCAATCATAAGGTTAGAGGCATCTCTTCTCTTTTTGAAGAGGACTGAGGGTAGGGACTCCATCATAAGAGAAAATGGGTGATGGTGGGTTTAGTGGAGGTCACTGGGTCTGGAGACAGCCTGGTGGTGGCTGGGAGGCTGGGATGTGGACTTCGAGGATGGTTTTTGAAGAGGGTGTTTTCCAGGCTGGGGTCTGTTTGCTCAAGTGTCCCTGTAGAGAAAGTGTCAAAGCTGGGGCAGGAAGCTCTGGGTGGCCGCCTCCAGAGCAGCAAAGCTTGATTCAGCAGCCAGGGTGCTGGGAGTAAGCAGAGACGTGTGGTAACTCTGAGCTCTGCCATTGACCTGTTGTGATCCTGGGAAAGTTTGATTGTGGCTCTTTGCCATGGTTTTCCCACCATCCCTTTTTTTTTTTCTTTTTTTCTTTTCTTTTCTTTCCTTTTCTTTTTCCTATTTAGGCAATGAGCTGTTTGGGAGAAGGAAATGCCTCTGGGTAATGTATATCCAGCGTCTTTCGGAGTGGGAAAGCTACCAGAAAATGAGCAACTGAAGTTAAAAAATTGGTGTATAGGACTCTCTTTTTCCTTGCTAGCGGGTAACAACATCTTTTCACTCTTGGTCCTGGAAGTACAGGACTGATAATAACTGTGTGTCTTTCATACTTCACAGAATGCAGCATTATGCACGAGTAGATTGTCATTATTATTTCTTCAATAGACAGCTAGTGGGCCTGTGGATATCTAAGCAGGACAGAGAGGATGTTGTTTTATATTTTGCTTTCCAGGCATTTGATGTCAAGAGTTAGACAGAGGGAAAACACAGAACCCTGTCCTGTCTGGATCTTAAACAGTGGGAGTCCTTAATGACTTCTGGTTGGTTTGGGAAGAAAGAACATTGATGTTGGCCTTTTTTTTTCTTCTTGTGGGTTTCTGCGGTGATTTGCCTGGCTTTTGTACTGAAGTTGTTTGCTGATTTTTATTCTAGATAAACATTATCCTTCTTACAAATTTATCTCCGTTGCTGAAGCCTGTGATTATTTAGCTTACACAACCCTGTATCAGTAGGAACAGCACTATTTTGGCTAAAAATGCAACGAGGTAGGGTTTTTTTGCTTCAGAACATTTTATAATTTATTATTTATTTTTAACTGGGCCAGATGCTCTTACTTTGTGCCATTCTGTCTTTTTGCCTGTCAAAAACCCATGTTTTGTTTGCTCCACAAGCGTTACTCCCATAGCTTTTCACAGGGTAGACCTGGTCTTTCCAGGGAGTGGGAAGAAAAGTCTTGGATAGTCCAAATATTGGCGATGCAAAGTTGCTTGGTCTGCAACTTTGTGTTGGCGAATGCCGAAAAGAGCTGATGGTAAACATGCATTAGAATAATAAGGTATCATGTATTGCACTGGTGCGAACAACCTAGTAGCAGATTATTGCTCCATGACCTACTGCCTCAGGCTGGTAGGAGTTTAGGCTCAACCAAATGAGAAGCAAATTGAAAAGTTAATTTTGGCGTGGGGGCATTGTTCAGCACTACTGAGAGGTGGCACTGTGGTGAGCTTTCCCTTGATAGGGTGTTTAAATCTGGCCTGCTGCTTCTGCGTACACCGTGGCAACTGAAATGTGAATTAGTGTCCAGTTGTCCACAGAAATGTGAATGTGTCCCGTTCTGGGCCCCTCAGTTCAAGAAAGACAGGGAATTGCTTGAAAGAGTCCAGCGCAGAGCCACGAAGATGATGGAGTGAGTGGAGCATCTCCCTTATGAGGAGCGGCTGAGGGAGCTGGGTCTCTTTAGCCTGGAGAAGAGGAAACTGAGGGGTGACCTCATTCATGTTTATCAATTTGTAAAGGGCGAGTGTCAGGAGGAAGGAGCCAGGCTCTTCTCAGTGACAGCCAATGACAGGACAAGGGGCAATGGGAGCAAGCTGGAGCATAGGAGGTTCAATCTGAACATGAGGAAAAACTTTTTTACTGTGAGGGTTACAGAGCACTGGACCGGGCTGCCCAGAGAGGTTGTGGAGTCTCCTTCTCTGGAGACATTCTAAACCAACCTTGACGCGTTCCTGTGTGACCTGGTCTAGGTGATCCTGCTCTGGCAGGGGGGTTGGACTGGATGATCTTTCAAGGTCCCTTCCAACTCAAAACATTCTGTGATTCTGTAATTAGATTTTTTTTTTCCAACCCCGTTGCTCTTCTTTCCAGCACGGTCAGCCTAGGATGGTGGGAGGTTGGGAAAGTTTTCTGAAGGCATAATGGTGTACGGTGCACGGGATAATCCGAGCTTGCAAGGAGTGAGTCATGCCTGCTGCCTGCCTGCCTTAATTTGTGACGGTGCCCCATGTTCCGCTTCCATGCCGTTTAGCTGGGAGGGAGCAGGCTTCCAGGAACAGTCCCCCAAAAGGTACATTAATACACAAGCTGGAAAATGTGTTAGTAGGAGAATTGCATGACTGTGGAATGCATATCTTGGATAATTAGTAGGGGGAGGAGGTAAATGAGCTGATAGGTTTTCTTTTGCATTTAATTTGCATAGCTCTTTGATAACATTAAGGCATCTTAGGGGGGAAAAAAGCACCACGAAAAGCTGCACAAAACACCACTTGCCTTTGAACCTCTCCCAAACAAAAATTTTACAGTAATACTGTGCGCAGGGGAAGAAAGAGGCAAGAAGTAGGTGTATTAACTGACTTGGAGGATGTGGGTAGGCTTGAAATTTATGATGTTCTGCAGATCTTGGCAGCCTACCAAGGATTCCCCTTGTCCCCTCAGCGTTTCAATATGCAGAAGGCCCACTGAGATGAGAAATAAACAGCAAATTGCTATCAGACATGACTGGGAATGTGCTTAAGTAGTGGATTTGGTTTAAGATCCAGTTAAATACTGCAGTGTTGCTGTGTTGATGAGAAGAGCTGTATTTTAAACCCTTCCTTATGTAAATGAACTTTCTGTCATTCCTATGAGAAGAAACAGGACAGTATTATTTGGGGTCAGCAGGCTCAACTCCATTGACTTGCTTATCCCACCAGGCCATTTAAAAATAGAATGGTGTGGTAATGGTCTTAAAAATATTCTTACATTGCTTCCTTGGGAGAATAAACAAGGGCTTTAATAGGAATGGGTTCATGAAAAGAGGGAAGGAAAGGAGGGAAGGATGTGTGAGAAACAGCAAACGGCTTGGAAACTTTGGTTGATAAACATCTTAGTGTGGTCTCAATGAAGGGAATGCATCAGTGGGCTCTTTTCCATGGGGGTGAGAGCCAGGCTGAGCTGACAGTGAAGGCATTTTGTTGTGGCCCCCACCTTGAGACCTGATAAGGGACAAATTCTCCCTCCTGGGATGATGTAGCCTCCTTTACCCATTGCTGCTACGTGGTGCAACCTCTGCAGCATCCTCAGTCCATTGGCTCTAGAGCCGACAGTCATCGCATCTCTACCAAGATGCATCTCGATTGCTGTCATCTTCATTGCGTATTTCATATCCACACTTCCCTTTCTGGCCAGAGGACAGTCATCTTGTGATCCCCAGCCTTTTGATGTTTGGTATCTAGCAATATTTCAAGAAACTGCTGGTTTCAGTTAGCACGGGTTGTGTTCTGCAATCTCGTGGTGTTTTTCAGATGCTCTGATGGTAGTTGCCGGCCCTGGGGATGGGGGACCCCAGGATGGCCTGAGGGACCGCAACTCCAGACAGCACCAAAAAAAGGGGCCTCCTCCTGCAAAAAAAATGCTGCCCTGCTGGAGTGTTAGTCAGTGGTGTTGCTGAGGTGGTGTTTGGATGGGGTCTTAATGGTTACCACATTTATGAAGTGCCCCAGGAGCTGGCTTTGAATACATTTTAATCCCAGGAGATTGCGTTCAGAGGGTTTCTCCCATCTACGATTTCTGCAGTTCTTTCCTTGCGTTCAACTGCTTTGTGATTTTGTTTTTATTGTTATTTTTAATGCAGACAGATTTTTCCAAAGCAGAAGCTGGCTATGAAAAACTGAAGATGGGTTTCCAAAATGGGAATGCTTAGCCACTTTATGTTGCGAGCAAAATTATACCAGCATGCTAATAGTTTGACAAGTCTGCTCTTGAGCAGAGCTTCTAAGCAGATAAACAGACAAACAAAAACTCTGCTGATGGTTTTATGTTGTGCTTGTGCTGTTTGCTTTTTCCCTCCCTCTAGAAATGTTTTTAATGAAAAGTACGTGGCTTCAAAATGTCCTTTTTACTTCTTTCATGGAAATCAGTGTCATGCAACCCCTCCCATACTTTTTGTAGGTGCTTGGAATATGAACGCTCTTTACATTATGAAAAGTGTCTTTGGAGTAATTTTTAACAAGATTCTGAAGTGACTGGGGTTTAAATTTGGCCTGGGATAGCGAACAGCCCGTACTTCCCACAGACTGCAGCTCCCTTGCTTTCCAGTCCCTTAGGAGGCTCATGGAGAAGCTTTTCCCATCCCCACCACAGAAAACAGCGATGCGAAACAGGAGCAGTCGCTGCGCTCTGCTGGCGTGGCCCAGGTTTTCACAGGGACCCGTGGAGGTAGCAGCAGGACCCCAAAAAGCTGCAGGGGAAGGATGGGTGGGCTGGGGTGCGTTAGTCATCCTGAGTGGGCCGGTCTCACAGGGAGGAGTGGCGCCTTGAGAAATGCTGTGAAGCTGAGCCCTGGGAAGTTTCAGGCTTTTCTCTGGAAATAGCGAGCCCACCAGCGTGTCGTAGATTTAAAAAGACGCGTAGAACAAGCTTTCCGTGAAACACGGAGCAACTCGTGGATGTCTTGCTACTTCGCTCTTCTGTGTGCCGCCTTTTCTCCTTGGAGTACTTTTTGTCACCATTTTAGCGTTCCCACTTTGCTGCAGAGTGATTGGTGAACTGTATTTCATTGGTTTTTAAAAAGTTCCATCTTCCTCAGTCCTCCTTAATGTTGTGAGCTGTTTTCCTTTGAAATGTCCTTGTTCTTCTCTTATCTGTAGCGTATTCTGTTTTGTGTCTCACACTGTGCTTCCCCGTGTCCTTGGGCCTTCCAGTTCCTTCCACGGAGCTGCGGAAATTAGGGGCAGAGCTGAGAGGAGGCGTTTTTTCCACCTCGGTGTAAAACATTTTCCTCTCCTCCCTTGGTGGGATATTAAGTCTTGAGGAGAAGACCACAGGCTTTTCTCATTAGGCAGGGGTCCAGGGTGGGAAATTGTAGTTGCATCTCTCTTGGACTTGCTGCAAGGCTTTGGTTCAAGAAGTAGTGAGGTCAAGGTGAGGTCAGGCTTGGCTGCTGCGCATATGTTGCGACCCTAAATTCGTTTCAGAATTGAAACCGGCTTGAGACCAAGCTGTAAAAACGAAACGCATGCAATAAAGAGGGTTTACAGAGCTGGCAGAAGCCTGAGCACAGTAATTTATTTATAGAAAGCATGTGGATTGGTTAATGAGGGGAAAGCGCAGCACAGTGAGAGTCGTGAAAGAAAGCGGAGGCTGTGAATTGTGCAGCATTGCATCCTTTCCAAAGCATCAGCAGTGCCTGGCCATTGCCTCCATGGAGGGCATCATAAGGCGTGAAAGAGTCAAGATTTCTCCAAAGAGAGCAAGCTGGAGCATAGGAGGTTCAACCTGAACATAAGGAAAAATATCTTTAGTCTGAGGGTTACAGAGCACTGGACCAGGCTGCCCAGAGAGGTTGTGGAGTCTCCTTCTCTGGAGACATTCAAAACCTGCCTGGATGCATTCCTGTGTGACCTGGTCTAGGTGATCCTGCTCTGGCAGGGGGGTTGGACTGGATGATCTTTCAAGGTCCCTTCCAACTCCTAACATTCTGTGATTCTGTGAGTAGTGGTTTGAGGTGCTGTGGTTCTGGGGTGCCACTCTCAAAAGAATCTGTAAAGGGGTTAAGAAGTTAGTCCAGGAAAAAGGTATGCTGTTGATGTCCATCTGCTATAGTGGATGCTAGGTAGAGGTTTCTGCCTAGGAAACATAGAAATCGGTGAGAACAGTTGGTGAAGGAACTGTGATGTTGGTGAAACATTTTGTTGTTGTTTTTGTCATTATTTGTGATAAAAGGGAAAAGGTGTAGTGGGCTGGAGAGCTTGACTGGTTCAGAGAAGGGCCTTTGGGGATGATGTTTGGGAAGGGCGCTGGGAGACCAGGCTGTTTGACTGGGTGTCTCGGGGCAGGCTGCTGAGTGTTAAGTGTAGAGCTGGAAAATACCAATACTAGGAACATTTCTAGGCACCAGTGTAATAAAAACCCAATACAGAACTGCTAACTGATATGGCCCCACCTCGTGTAGAAATATCCTAGAGAAAGAAAGGTTTTTGTCAGAAGTGAGCTGAGGTGGGTTACAGCCCACCGGGGCTGGAGGGGCCCGTGGTGCCGCCTGCCTCCCAGCCATGCGATCCTCTTCCTGCCAGTGCTGACTCTGCTCTGGCTGCAGAGCAAACCAGTTTAAATCTCCCAATCTGCAGTCCACCACCCCACCCTGCAGTCTGCTTTTGCCGTGCTAACTTTCTGCCATTTTAGCGATCTCAATCAGCTTATCACAGGATCTGATGGGTGCCAGGAGAAGGAGCGCAGTGCTCTCGGGAGAAATACGTGACAGGAGGCTGGAGGGAGGAAGGGGAAGGAAGGGTAGGAGCTCCCTGCCACAGGAGCTGTGATCTGGTAACTCGGCTCCAGCTGTTCTGAGAAACCATCCCCTTCTGGTGGTGCAGCTGAAGGGACACAGTGTCTTGTTTTTGTCTGGCTGCAGGCGAGGAGAGCTATTGCAGGGGTGATGCATCGCTTGGAAAAACCTCACTTTTCTCTTTGTTCTGGTCTTCGCTAGTAGAAAAATGTCCTTTTGCAACCCCCTAAGCTACTTGCATTTAGCTTGTAAAGTATCGCCCGGGTACCAGGCACTGGTGCCTAGAAATAAAATATGCAATGCGTGGAGTTTTACCTATTCTGGCAATAAACTGTCCTTACTGACCGTGAACTTTGCTGGAGTAAACAAAAGGGAAGCTGTCTGTGCTTAATCTTGACAATCATCCTTTTGATGTGGAGAAAATAAATGGACTCTAAGATTTGTGTAAGAGTATTTTTAAAAGAAACTTTTTGTTGTTTTTCATATGAAGCATCAGAAGAGAAGGGTCCAGCACAGTTGGGTAAAAACCCAACGTCTGGAGCTCTTGTGCAGACGTTTTGCACTGGTTGTACACTGGTACTCATGTTTTTTCTCTCTCTTCTTCAGGGTCGACATGTCAAAACGGGTCAGCTGGCAGCCATCAAAGTCATGGACGTTACCGAGGTGAGTAGAGGCACATTCTGCTTTATTAGCAATACAGGTGAAATTTAATAATGGGAGATGACATATGGCGTACCTCGCATTTCTGTTGAAGGAGGTGGTCTGAGCATTGCTTTCTGTTTGCAGAACCTGACCTCTTAGGCCCATCTGCCCATTACGAGGTCTCTGTGTGCTTGTGTGCTGGGGCCTTTGGCCTTCACAAATTGCCAGGGCTGGTGGCAGGACACATGAGCATTTTTTTCAGAAATTTTTCAGGAGAGAGGGGGAAAATAGCCAGATCCCCCGCTTCCCACTTTTTCCTCTTAAATGTTGCATCTTGCTTTTACTGAAAAAGAAGGTGAGGAGGCTGCTTGACGTAAAGAATGGTCGTTTCCCCAGTGCATTTGCAGCCTAAAAAGGATATAAATTTATTCAAAGGAAAGGGGTCCGGTAAAGTTCCCAGAAGCCTGAAAGCAGAAACATCTGCAGGAGCGATGAGCAGATTGCTGGCAAAATTCAGCAGTGTAAAGTAGTAGTTGTAACTGACCCACAGGGATTTACTGCAGAGCTTTAGATGGGAAAGACGGAAATTAACCCAGCCAAAGAAATAAAATATATATGCCTGTATTTGAATCCTTGGGTGTCTTGCAGTTTATGCTGTTCAAAAAGCAATCTGTTTAAATTAAGTCTTCAAAACAGATCAGGAAAAACATGGGGTTTTCCTTGTTGATTCCATTTGTGATTTGTAGTGTTATATCTGCAAATTAACACAACAGCTTCAGATTTTAAAATCAAATGAGATCTTGCTGTGTGATGTCTGCAGTGCTTGAGTGATCAAACTTCTGAGGAGAAGTTGTGTCTCTTAAAACCAAGCATCTTATTTTTCTGGACTCCTCAATCTTACATAGGTATTAGGGTAAAAATTATATTAATGTGTGTGCATTATACAGAGCAGGGGATCTTTGGCAAGCTGGTTATGTTAAAGAAAATTCCTACACGGGTGCTGCTGCAAAGTGTTTTATATTTTAGTGTGTGTACAGATAGGTGCCAAGAAGTAAAAATGCCCTTGGACACAAGCTCCTGGGCGAGTGACTGGGGTGTAATGGGTGAACAAGGGGGAGAGGGAGGAAAACAAGAAGGCAGGGTTAGGTCAACTGGTAGGACTTCAGTCACCTCTCTGAATCTTCTTGTGATCGATGGGCAGCGTGACTGCCACTCTCTAACTCAAGCTGTTGTGTCTGCCAGGAGCTTGACATTCTTGCTTTGTAGGATGGTCTGATAAAAATCAGTCTTTAGCTGAAGATTTGCAAAGGCTGCCCTTGCGAAGAGGCAGCGCTCTTTTGCTGCAGTTACCAAGCAGACAAACCAGAGGAGAACGAAGGTGCGTTGACAAAAAGTCAGTGTTCTTTGCCCAGCAAATATTTCCATTTGGGCAGTGGTTTTACACAGGGCAGCTTGCTGGACTGTGCTCGACGGCAGCTTCTTTCATGATGTTAACATAATGTTAATATGTTGGCTGTGCTGCACACTCCCTCTGTTTTTAATAGCACGTGTTAATCACAAACAGTTGTAGTGGAGAAGTTGCACAGCAAAAGGAAAACAGTTGAAAAATGCTGTCTTATAGTATGACTGAGCTCATGTTGCAGAAGATGGCTTATGTTTTGAAACTTTCTGTAATTTCTGGCTGGTTTTGAAGTACTAGTTGTATATGGGCCCTGTCTATCTCTTATCTCACAAGCTCGTGTGTTTTTCTGGGGAGTGAAGGGCAGTCTTAGGGGGGAGTTTGAAGATGTCAGTCCATGGAACTTAAATGTGTTGTCATTTCTACCATTGGAGCTCATGTGCTTTTACTTTGAAGAACTGAGCATGCAGAGACTAAAAATGTGGTGTGAGTTCTTCCAAGTTGTGCTAAGTCAGCTCCACTTTTAGCACCAGGCATGGACAATGCTATTGCCAACACACCAGACATGGTTGATGCCGTTGCATGTACCATTTTCTCAGGGGCAGGTGTGGCTGTAGGATATTCTTGTCCACCCTTGCACACTGGTTTCTTGCCTGTTTCCCAACACTGGAGTCAGCACGACTGCCTCGGGGCCAGATGGTGACCTGGATCAGTGAACAGACCCTGGTTTTGGGTCAAAAACACCCTCACTCCTCTCTTTCCTCTGGTTATTTATATAACCTGGAGTGGTTTGTTGGTCTAGTTTAGCACGTGGTGCTACAAACTGTTGTGCAGTGGCTATGAAGAAGGTGGCATGAGGCTGGAAAAGAGCTGTTGATGGCCATGGGGTAGAAGGGGGAGTAGCTGGAACTGATGCTCATGTCAGAGATGGCCATGTCATCATCATCATCTTCAGTTCCTCAAGGGATGGTTTCGTGAACTCTTCCTTTTGCTGGCAGACCATGCAGCTCCATCCTGGTTTTAGCTCACCACAGCTTATGGGGGTGCTAGGAGGAGAGAAAGTGGGGACATAGGGGGCAGTGACTGCCACCCTCAGCACTGCTTCTGAAAGAGATGCTGAAGGACCTACAGCCTCGAATTTATCTTCTCTCCTTGCTGCAAGAGAGATGGGCTGGCTGCTTCTGTAGGCTCATGCTAACAGTGTGCCCGTGGGGAAAGAGGCTTGAATGGAAACTTCCACAAAACTGAAACTGCACTTTTGTTAATGAGTGGCTGCTGAAGCTCTAGGTGGTTTGTGCCTCTGCACATGTTTTACTGGCAGCCTTGTCCCTTTCTGCTTAAATGCCAGCAGTGCCGTGAAGAATATCTGATGGTTTGGCCTGACCTGCCTTGGGAACAGACACAGAACTTAGTTTCTTCTGGGATACCTCTGATCCAGCACTTGTTTTGCCAAATGCTTAACAAATTAGAAAGCCTAATGTGTTGGCACGCTCTGTGGGCACGCCCCAGATTTTCCCTTTTCAAGGCCCCAGTTCTGCAATTCACGCGTTGCTCAGGATCACTGGAGTTATATCAGTTCTGGGATGTAAAGCTTTGATCACCCGATCAGGAGGAATGTCAAAGTCAGAGTGAAGGCTTTCTTCAAAAGGTTTTGGTTGCCATGAGGAAAAGGAGGTAGTTGTAACCTCCAACTGCAGACGTTGGAAGGAACATTACAGCTCTGTAAAGTACGTGGCACTGTGGAAACGCTCTTCAGCCTTCTCCACTTTTCTTGTGGTTTTCTCTTGAGATTTTAATTTTGAAAAGAATGATGAGAAAAGAGGAGGTGGGCTGAAGATATCAGCTTGATCTTGAATATATTATGACTAGTTCGTACTGCTGCCTGAAACGTTGGGGGGTTGTTGATGTGCAGAAAACTTTACTGTCTCTTCCGCTTTCCTCCCCTCTAAACAAATTAAGGGAAGACTTAGAAGATTGTATCGGTCTATAGATCTTTAGATCTACAGGACTGAAGTAAGCACTAAAGGCTCTGTAAGAATTAAAGATCTGTAAGTCTTCTTACAGAATGGTGCAGATATGGATCCTATTTTCACTTTCTGAGGGTGAAGTTAGAGCGCATGTAGGGTGAGAAAGTTTCACTGGAGAGCAGAACAAATAATAACAAGAAAGGACCAGTCCTCATCAATGGAAAGCTATTGTGTCATTGGAGTGAGCCCAATGCCCGTAAAAGGGGAAGAATATGAACTTTCAGAGCATAGACACTTTATAAATTCTTTTCCAGAATGTACATATGTAGGATGACTCTCAGGCTGCATGCGTAACATGGGGGTAGGCATTATTTGAGAGATTCCTGTAGCGTGTCCTCAAGTTTCTTACTGTAGGTTCTGTGTTTATTTGGGGGCACTGTTTTGGGGAAGGCGGTGTTCAGTCCACCGTGACCCTTTCCGCTCGCTGCCCATGCTGCTGGGTTTCCCTGAGCTCCTACAGCTCTGTATCACACTGAGTGAGCAGCGACTGATGCTATCAGATGCAACACCAGTGCGCTGCAGGATTTGGCACTCACCCTTTGGTCAGTCATCCATTTTTCTTGTGATGCAAATAATGTCTAAAACCTTAGCGAAGCTTACGTGGCAAATCTGCCTGCATCGAAACTGTTAACTTGCCTTACACCCTAAACAGGCGGGCTGGACTCTGCTTAACTCTTTTGGAGGCTCTCTTTGCAGCTGCGCGGATGTTTCCAGTGTCGCTCCTGTGTTCCCCTTCCAGCGATGCTTTTTCTCTTTGAAAGGTTTAGTACCTGATTTTGAGGGGAAAACACAATCACGTCTTTTCTGTTTGTTATAACCCCTGATGCTGCTGCTGCTTCTTCCTCCCTCTTCCCACACACACTCTTGGCGTCCCCTGGGAAAGTTTTCCGCGTGCCTCTTTAATAGCTGCATTTCTCAGCTCTTGTGCCCAGTGTTTCATGACTTGTCCAGTCTAGTCTGTGTAAAATTATGCTAAGTAAACAACTGGATCCTGTATCCTGCTGATTTATGAAAGAAGCTGGGTTGCTTTCCGTGCTTGCCTGTCTTGCCCTTTCTATACGTGCTCTGCAGAAAAATGAACAACCCCAGACCAAAACCTCCAAGCCTGCAGAGAAACGTGGTTCATCTCCCATACCTAGACAGGAAAGGTTACCTGAATTATTCATTGTCATCTTCCCCACTGTGCTGACTGCTTTTTTCTATTGCAGTAGTAGGGAAGACACTTTGATTCTTGTGAGTCTCTAACTTATGGCCTGCACAGTGTTATGAACTGTGATCATGTCTGCCCATCGTCCAAAAGCAGTCTGCAGAAAGGCTGCATGCGGTTAAATATAAATGTGTGTGTTCCTGCAGACAAAATGAGGGGAAAACAAAAGTAATAACCACATAAGTTTGCCCTAACTTTGTTTTGTTTGTTTATTTTCCATGAAAACCCCAGGACTGTGTGCAGATTTTGATCTATTTGAAGTAAAAAAAAAAAGGAATATTAAAAGTTGCTGCCTCCCTGTTGGAAACTGGGAAATGCAGGTCTTCACAGCGCTGTACAACACAACTGGGGCAAGCCAGTCTGGTGAGCTCAATTTGGGCTGCCCTTTTAGTGTGGAGACATGAGTGCACTACTTTACCTGGCTTAGCTGTGTGATAAATCACCTCTATCAGTCCATGGCAGTACTTACTGCTAAGTTAGACAAAGCAAACCTGAAACCAGTAGAGTTACTAAAAGTTTTTGCTGTGTCCCTTCTTCTTGGTATGAATTGGGGAAAGTGGATCAGGGACCTAAAAAATCCAGATTTGTTCCCATGGGGAGTACTGGCACCCTGTTTCTTTGTTCCTCAAATGTCAGGTTGCTTACTATACTAGTCTGTACAAATTCTTGTAGTATTTGGTTAAGCAGTTACCTGGCAAAACAAAGAATTGTTCTGTGGAAAAGGAATAAATGGGAAAGGTATTTACAATGTGGACAGCCCTCCTGAAGCTGATTAATCTCTGATGTCTTCCAGGGATTAGGTAACAAAAAAAAAAACCAAAAAGCAGAAAAAAAGAAAAGGCTGCTGGGAACTTTGTATTACAGTTCAGAGGAAAACAGAGCTGGACAGAGTGGTCCCTTGAGCTGTAATGTCTGGTTTGGAGGAGGTCAAGAAGAGCTGCAATGTCTTTCTGCCAGTGGGGCAGCCTTTCTTGAGCTGAGAGCATTTGTATAATTGTCTGTTTCCCTCCTTAATTTGAGATCCTGCACCTACCTCTGCTGCCTGCTCTTACCCAGCAGCTTGGTACAGTTCTTCCCCCTGCTTTACCATGGCCCTGACGCTGGGAGGCTCAGCCCTGCGGTGCTGGCAGACATCTGTGTGGGACCAGGCTCTGCCACAGTCCCCATCAGCTCTGTTCTGCTCGTTTCTTTGTGGGAACCCCACTCAGGTTGGGCAGAGATGGCCCTGCCTGTCTTCAGGGTGAGGACTGTGCACAGGGCCTTGCGTGAAGGGTTCGTGGTGTCAGACATGTTGCAAAACCCCTGTCCTTGGGTGGCAGAGCAGCGTTTTGCTTGCCAGTTCATGGTCGTAACACAGCAGAGCGACACTGAACCCTGGAGAACCTTTTGTCTTTAAGGTCATATGAGGCACAGTGACTTTATCTCCCAGCAAGGCCAGTACAGCTAACGCTCGGCTTAAGTCATGCCTGTGATTTGTGGACATGATCCAAGAAACTGGTTTGGATAAAAGACAAAGCTTCACTCCCTTCATCTGAGTCCCGGGGTGGTTACGAGACTGTCAGGCTGGAGAAGCGTTTTTGGGAAGGGGACCATGTCACGTTTGATATGGCTGCAAGAGAGAGGTTGAATAGGAAGCTCCACATGCTGTTTGAGGTGGGGGCAGACAGCCGTGGCTGTTATCAAGCAGCTTGGGAAATGATACACGACGTGGATTGGCTGTAGAGAGCTGATGCCGAGCATGAAGGCTCTGCGTTGCTGTATCCCAGCAAAGAGCAACTTCACACTGATACTAGAATCATAGAATAACCATGGAATGTATTGGGTGGGAAGGGACCTTTAAAGATCATCTGGTCAAACCCCCCTGCAGTGAGCAGGGACAATGTTACCACATCAGGTTGCTCAGAGCCCCATCAAGCCTGATCTTGAATATCTCCAGGGATGGGGCCTCCACCACCTCTCTGGGCAGCCTGTTCCAATGATGCTCTGTGGTTAGGGGAAAAATTGGCAACAGGGAGAGAAAAAAAAGAGGTGCAAAGCATTCATACATGTGTTTTTCAGCATACAGTTTCTTCTTAGCACGAGATTTCCACCTGAGTGAAAGACTGACTGTCAGTTGTCCTTGAGGGTATACATCTCTCTATATTTTAACGTGCTTGTTTTGGAACCTGACTCTTTCAAGGCTGGAAGAAACAGATGTTTTCCTTTTGCCATGAAGGTCCTTGAGGGCACTGCCTCACCAGCTTCTATTATCTTTCAACAGCAAAAGAGCTTTGGTGGTGAAGGCTTCATGGAGCTCATTCAGTGATATTCCTGTTGCAAGGCTTTTCAGCCAAGGCCAGGAGATGGCTTCATACTCAAGGTTGATCATGGATCACTATGTTAAGAAAATGCAAAGAAAGCTGTGTTGTCTCTGCCTTCTCCTCATGTGTGTGTTAATGCCAGGTCTGATGTGCAAGGTTTTTGTCTCATGTAGCAGAAAATGTTTTGCCAGTGGCCTGTAAATTGTAATGAAGTTCAGATTATACAAACTGAATTTATGGCCACATAAGGGAACTTTGCTCTAGTTTGTAACATAGAAGAATCTCCTATTTTTAGAGAATCAGCATTAAATTTTTGCCTACCTGGCTGTGAGAGGACCAGGTAACACTCTGCTGTAGCACAACAGACGATGCTCAGGATACACTCCCCAGCTGCAGCACTAAGATGTGTTACTGCTTGTGAGAGCACACGTTTAGTACTGGAGCATAATGGAAACTAGAAGGCTGCAGGATTGCGTATTAAGAAGATTTCTCTGCAAATCTTGAGCTCTTGGGACAAGTCTGGACTTTTTCCTTAACAATTTTCTTTCCTTTGGTCTGATGGTGCTACTGCATTGACGCAGTTGTAAGGAAAGGATAAGTCATCTAGGTGAGCTACTGACGTCTGCTACTGTCATTGTACTGAGCAGGACATGTGCTTGAATTCCAGCTTTTGGGCACTGTGTATCAGTCCAAGTGGGCAATACTCATGCGTTTAATCCTGTGCTCGTTTTTCTTCAGTCCTTATGCTTGGTACCTGCAGTCGTCTGGAGACCTCCTGTTGGCATTGACAAGGAAGTCACCAATGGCAAACAATGTGATTTCATGTGTATGTGGATGACTGGCTCTGGACAGTCTGTACTGGACATCTGGCTATTTTAGGGAAATCTGAACCCTGATACTAACAGTGATGAAGGCTCAGTCTGGGTAGTGTACAGATGCTTTCTCAGTTGTGATATTTAACCTACTGGTCATACCTGCCCCCACATCGATTTGAGCAGTAATATCCCCTGCAGGTTCTAGCGGTGGAGCATTTCTTCTGAGCCAAGGGGAGCGTTCATGCAGGTGGGAGCATTTCACCTCTGCCTCACCAAGCTCTGTTTGTTTGAGCTGTCTGAGGAGATTTGAGTTATGATGGGAAACAGAAATGTTTTGTGTGCAGATCATAGCGAAAAAGTACGGGACTGTGTTTTGTATTGTTTCTGTCAGGCACACAGCACAGCTCAATTTACCCTGAGTGAATCAGATGTATTGTCTGCTCAAGGAAAACAAGGCAGCCTTGTCAATACGGTGTTAGAGCATGTGCGCGCTTGCCAGTTTGAGCAGAGGAAAACTAACCAGGATCATGACAGAGCTCTCATTTTAGCAGGTATCCAGGCAGAACCCATGTCTGTGGTGCAGTCCTGCCTGAGTAGGCAAGCGAGAGGTCCCAGGTTCACCGTGAGCTGCTGTCTGTCAGAGGTGCACTTTAAAATCTGGCTTGGGCATTAGGATCAAAGACAGGAGAATTAATTTGCTGTTTTATGTTAAAGGGGATATATCTGCTTGAAATGTAATCTTTCTTGAGTGTGTTTAATTGCAGTTTCAGAAAACTGCATCTGCCTATGGGTTCCTCCTGTTTTTGCTGTGGCATTCCATATTTTTATCTTGACTTCCTAAGGAAATGAGGCTTCTTGGTGATAGTGTGTGTGTCCTGCCGCCCTCTCCACCAAATTCCTTTGGGATCTGCTGGCCAACTTCAGCCAAGTTTAATAAGGAGGAAAAATTCCAAAGATACGAAGTCCCGACAAATGATGTGCGAACTGGCAGGCTGTGCAGGGAAGAGAGAGGCTGAAATTTATGGCCTCTGCTTTGGGAATGGTAGGCAGACCGTAGCCACTGTCTGTTATCAGCCAGCTGGCCACTGTTTTGCAGTAAATCAGGAGGAGGAGGTAGATTGCTTTTTTTGTTTAAAAAAGAAAAATAAATATTAAAAGTTCTGATGCTTGGCTTTCAAGTGAGTGCTGCAGGTCTAGGAATGTGTGCAGGGTAGCACATGCGAACTACTCCTAAGCATTTTAAAATCTCCCTCTGGTTCTTTCTTTAGTTTATGGGTCCACAAATAGTATTGTACATTTGAGATTATCCTCTGTGATCTCTCTCCCTCTCTTTCTCTTTCTTAATGCGTGCAAGTGTATATATAAATATAAACCAAAGGTTATTCTCCAACATTTAATGAGACAAAAATGTTTGCTCTGAGTCCCTCGACAGTGCTCCTTTTTCAGAATGTGGTTTGAGTGATGGTGCAGGGAGCCATTCGCTAAAATACAGCCTGAAAGCCCAGCTCCTAAAACCAGAGACGATGGCAGCAAGTGCTAATGTTCAAGGACCTGGGAATTCACTGTGCTCTAAGCTGACTTGTAGCCACAGGGAGTGCTGCTCCCCTTGCGCCTCACAGGAAAGTGTTCTTCTCCCCCCATGCCCACCCAGTCTCTTAAACACACAATGGGAACCACATGGCTGAGCGAAGTTTTTAAAGAACCTTGAAGATGCTGCGCAAAGTGGTTCAGTTGATCAGAGCAGGAGAAAGATGCTGTTTGTCTCCTGAACCTAGAAATATCTCAGGTCATTTCCAGCAAGGGCCCTGTGTACATTCCTCTGAATAGTTTTAATCTGGAAGGGATTAAAGCCCACGGAGTGTCCTTTGTGTAGCCTCTCTGGCAGAGAACATTTTCTCCTGCTAAATAAAAGTGCAAAGGTGTTGTCATTAAATTTAAAAGCTTGGTGCTTCATAATAAACATGCAGTTTAGTTTTGCTCTCCCGTCCTTACTGTCTGTCTTGGTAAAACCTTTCTTCAAGCAGGATTAGATCAATGGGAGTCTGGCCAAGGAGGCTTCTTTTTGTTCTGCTGATCCCTGTTGATCTTCTTCTTGTCAGGTTTTATTTCTCAAATGTTTTGATCTGAAAGGGGTGTCTGTGAGCAGCGAGCAAGTTAACCACAGAAGCAGCTGCTATTCCTGTGTGGAGAGCACGCTGCTGTTGTGTTTTGCCTCGTCTTCACGACGATGGTAGTTTCTTTACCCAGTGCATCACTGGTGCAAAAGGCGTGGTGGGAGTTCAGCAGACTGTTCTCTTTTGCACCTGATTCTGCAGGATGATGGGGACCATCATACGTTCTTAGATTGGGGGCCCCCAGAACTGGACACACTACTCCAGGTGGAGTCTCACCAGAGCAGAACCGAGGGGCAGAATCACCTTCCCGGCCCTGCTTGCCAAGCTTCTTTTGATGCAGTCCAGGATGCAGTTGGCCTTCTGGGCTGTGACCGCACATTGCCAGCTCATGTTGAGCTTCTCATTGACTGACAGCTCATTGACTGACAGCCCCAAGTCCTTCTCCTTGGGGCTGCTCTCAATCCATTCTCTACCCAGCCTGTATTTGTGCTTGGGATTGCCTGATCCGTGTGTAGGAGCTTGCACTTGGCCTTGTTGAACTTCATGAGGTTGGCATGGGCCCACCTCTCCAGCCTGTCCAGGTCCCTCTGGATGGCATCCCTTCCCTCCAGCGTGTCAACTGTACCACCCAGCTTGGTGTCATCCGCAGACTTGCTGAGCGTGCACTTGATCCCACTGTCCGTGTCACCAACAAAAGATGTTAAATAGCACTGGTCCCAATACCGACCTCTGAAAGAACACCACTCATCACTGGTCTCCATCTGGACATTGAGCTGTTGACCACAACTCTTCGAGTGCAACCATCCAGCCAGTTCCCTATCCAGCAAGTGGTCCATCTGTCAAATCCGTGTCTCTCCAATTTAGGGACAAGGATGTTGTGCGGGACAGTGTCAGATGCTTTGCACAAGTCCAGGTGGATGATGTCAGTTGCCTGTCCCTTATCTGCCAACCGAAGCTGTCACACTGTCATAGAAGGCCACCAAATTTGACAGGCACGATACACCCGTAGTGAAGTCATGTTGGTTGTCACAAATCACCTCCTTGTTTTCCATGTGCCTTTGCGTAGTTTCCAGGAGGATCTGTGCCATGATCTTGCTGGGCACAGAGGTGAGACTGACTGGCCTGTAGTTCCCTGGGTCTTCTTTTCTTTCCTTTTTAAAAATGAGGGTTATGTTTCTCCTTTTCCAGCCAGTGCGAACTTCACTGGACTGCCACGACTTCTTAAATATGATGGATAGTGCCTTAGCAGCTTCATCCACCAGTTCCCTTAGGACCCACAGATGCATCTCATCAGGTCGCATGGACTTGTGCACCTTCAGGTTCCTCAGATGGTCTTGAAGTTGATCTTCCCGTGCAGTGGGTGATTCTTCAATCTCCCAGTCCCTGCCACTTCTGCATCTTGGGCAGTGTGGCTTGAGTGCTTGCCGGTGAAGACTATCTGGCCAGACTTAATTCTACCAGGGCCTTAGCTTTCCTAACCTGCTCCCTGGCTGCTTGGACAATTCCTCTGTGTTCCTCACAAGTGTCCCTCTCTCTCCCTAGCGGAGGGATCAGTTCCCGAAATGAACTTTCAGTTTTTTTGCACGTCGGTTGGTGTGTGAGGTGTTTCTGCAGTGTTTCAGTAAAGCGGGGATATTTTCCACTGTAGCTCCTTCTTCCTGAACTGAATTTTAGTGTTTGATCCTAGGGCTGCTAAGAACTAAGTGGAAATCCCAGTGTAAATGCAGGAGCCCACAGAGCTTCAAGTAAGTGTTACCGGCCTGGCAAAGTACCTTGGCTCTGCGTGCGAGAGCGAGAAAGGAGAGTGTCCGTGATTCCTGAAAATCGTTTTCTTATGTGGAATACTTGACGAAATGGAAGTGTAATTGGGCAGACAGACCACGGGGAACAGGGAGAGCGAGCAGTGGTGCCTGGCGGCTTGGCTCCCCCCGTGCTAACCTGCCGTCCTGGCCGGGGCTGCGGGCAGCCAGGCAGCCGTGAGTCACAGCTGTGGAAACAGTGATGCAAAGGCAGCGCTGTTAAGGAGAGTTTTATTTGTCTCTTGCATATTTTACCTCAGCGGTCTTTTCTCTAGCGTTTATTAGTGTTTCCTCTCTTTGAGCCTGCGAGACAAACCCGTTTTTATGAATGAATTAGTTGGTTTTCTCTGAATTTTTCTTGTCGCTTCTCTTGCTACATCCTTTTGCAACAATTTGTTTAAATGTAAAGCCTTGAGTCAGTTACAAGATGATTGAGTTGCACTGATTTATGGATCAGAGGGGCCTGCATCGTCAAACAAGTCTCCACTCACATTTGAGTCCCTGAGGGTGATGTTGGTTCCTATTTCTGAATTGCTGCTGCTCCTCAATTTTGGTTAAAAGAGTTTGGGAAATGCACCTTGCATACTCTTGATTTGCAACACAAAAGAGTTAGAGTTTGTGCTGTTCTTATAAAACTGGATTGATTTGCATGTAAATGCAAACTCATTCTCTTTCCCATGCCTACAAATGTAAACAAACAAACACCCATGTAAATTCAGGAAAGGATTTCTCCCACTGGCTGGAAAGAAAGGAGGAACAGTTGCATTTTCTATTTGTTTTGTTCAGATGGCATCCTGTTGTGATAGCAGTGCTTCCTCCTGACAGAGGTGTCTACAGGTCTTCCCTATTTTCTATATACTTCTCTCTTAAGATGTGGTTTTACAATACAGCAAAGCCCATTTGATGCCTGGCTGCTACTGCAGGGGCAGCCCTGCCTCTCTTGCCCCCCTTGTACCAGCATCTACCTGATCCCACTGATCAGAGCTCCACTGGCAAAGAAATATTTTGGTTTTTTTTTTTTTAAAATACGGATTAGCTTTCTGCTGTTTTCAGCCCAGCAAAAGCTGGCTTTGGGGTGGGCGAGAAGGGTCAAGGCAGAGCAGGGAGAGGCTGCAGGCAGGAGCTGCCCCAAAACACCACCACCATCATCACGGTCATCGTCATCCCCTCAGGGTCACAGCCTTGAGGCCACCTGGGGAGCAGCACCCCCACGGCCATCCCTATGCAGCCTGTGGTGCCTTTCCAGCAGCCTGGCCGCATCATCCTTGGCCACCTGCACTGGCTGCTGAAGGACTGTTTGTAGTGCTCCACACCTGCAGATTTTGGCATTAAGAATGGAGCTTAAAGGTCTTCTGCAGGGATTCCCCCAGCCTCTGATTTTTTCCACTGCACAGTTATTTTTAGTCTGCTTGTTTGCCTCAGAAATTACCTCACTTTCTGCTTTGGACCACTTCCATAACATTTATTGTGATTCTGAGTTGCAGCATTCAGGATAATGTCAGAGCAAAGAACAGGCGACGAGCTCGGCTCCAATGGTGGAGCCAAAATCCCTGTGGTGAGGATGTGTGGTGCCAGCTGCCTCTGATCTGGTGACCCATGGGAGTCTGGCTTCGGTGAACCTCATCTGGGACCATGCCCCGTATTTGCAGGCAAAGAACCTTGTTAATCCTGAGTTTAATGGTGCTTTGCTTAGTGAATGGCAAAAGTAAACAACCCTTTAGTGGGCTAATCCAGGTAGCCAAAGTAGATCTACCTCTGAAAGGAAAGTGTTTGCTTTAAGTGAAGTCCAGAATCAAAAGCCCAGCCTGCCCTTGCTGTGTATGCTGGTGTGGTACCATTGCTAATTCACTGAATATTGCTCTTTCTTCCAGCAGATACTAGTTAGGTATAATTTAATTCAGCAGTTGTTTTGGCAATAAAGTGGTCTTAAGATATATATGGTGTTAAAGCAGGCTTTACTGTAAGAAATGATGCCTATTTGAACATTGCTGCATATGAAGCATCTAATGATTTGCCACTTGGAGATACAAAAGAAATATAGCTAGTTCTGTAACAGGTGAATTTCATACAGCTGCTTGATAAAGCAGAAGCATGCGGATCAGTGGGTTTGGACAGAGCGTTACACAGTTTCATAGGAAAGACCTCCTGACACGGTAGGATCCCTGAGGCAGTGCTGGATCTGGAGGGAGCTGAAGACTGACTGTCAGTTAATAGGAGTTTTTCTTAGGGAAAAATAAAAAAAGATGTTTCTTCTGCTGGTCTTCTCTGCAGCTCAATAATCCATGAATGAATATAGTTGTGGAAACTCAGTTATTCAGGAGCTGTATATTCAGTGGAGAGCAGAGATTGTGCCTATTGCTAAGCCACAATATAGATAAAATAGTTGGGTTTTGGTGTTTGAGATCAGAAAAAAAAGACATTTAGTATCAAACTTACATTCTTGTGAATCTTCTGTTTTTTTTCCTGAGTCTTAATTAAGAACCACTAATGATGGATTGATGCCTTAGGCATCTAATCCATGATTGTTCACAAAATCATTGTGGAATCACAGCATGGTTTGGGTTGGAAGGGACCTTAAAGCTCATGCAGTCCAACCCCTCTGCCGTGGGCAGGGACACCTCCCACCAGACCAGGCTGCTCAAAGCCCTGTCCAACCTGGCCTTGAACACTTCCAGGGAGGGGGCATCCACAACTTCCCTGGGCAACCTGTGCCAGTGTCTCACCACCCTCACAGTAAAAAATGTCTTCCTAATATGTAGCCTAAAACTACCCTCTACCAGTTTAAAGTCATTACCCCTCATCCTGTCACTGCATTCCCTGATAAACAGTCCCTCCCCATCTTTCCTGTGGGACCCCTTCAGGAACTAGAAGGTTGCTATAACGTCTCCCCAGAGCCTTCTCTTTTCCAGGCTGAACAACCCCACCTGTCTCAGTTGGTCCTCATAGGGAAGGTGCTCCAGCCCTCTGGTCATCTTTGTGGCACTCCTCTGGACTTGCTCCAACATATACTTTTTATTTTGAGGGCCCGCATTGATCAGCCTTTGGAGGACAAGTAGCTACTTAGAGTATGGATAAAGAGTCAGAAGCGCTCTGCTAAGCATGGCTCCACGAGCTGTTACCTGTTCCTTGAGACATGGCCACCTTGACCTGGTGTTGCTGATGAGCAGTGGTTTCTTGTGCAAGGCTTTGTCTAAATCTTTCCTCCTGGTTGCACTCTTAAGTGTACTTGTGTGGCTGCTGTGCTTTTTGCCATCACTAGAGGGCTTCAGAGTGAGAAACCTGCTTGCCTTCCACATGGTATCAGGACTCAGAAGTTTCTTCTGAAATCTGATACACGGCAACACAACAGAGACCTTTGAATTATGCCAGTAGGAGCTTACTGGTGGTCAGTGGGTTTTTTTGCATCTTCCATTCAGAAAACTGGTTTAATAGTATTTTTTTCCTTTTTGACCTTCAATTTTAATCACCTTTACAAGAAGAATGGTAAAACAGGGCCTTACCCGGCCCTCCAGGTGTGAGTAGGGCTGATGGGCAGCTAACAGTGGATCAAAGGTTTTCCAGCACCCTGCACTCCCCTGAAGGGAAGAGGACGGGACATGCTGGTTGTTGGTGTGCACGGGCACGTGCCCGCTCTCCGGCGTCGGGGAGAGGTGGCCAAAACTGGGCTGAGACTGATGCATGGCTGTACGCGCCATGGCTCCTGGGGAAATGTGTCTGCTCACGAACCGAAGGCGTGAGGGAATAAGGGCTGTATTGTGTGCAGGACAACCTTAGCCGGGTGTCTTGCTTTGAAGAGGTTTGCCAGTGAGTTGGAGAGTTGCCCTCAGCCGAGCCCGCTTTCAGTGGGGAAGTTTTATAGGCCATGAAAAGCGGCAATGTCCTTTTTTCCTCCACTGTGCCTCGCCTTTCTGTGCGGCAGCGCACATGCGGTGCCGTCATCCCCTGTGCTTTGGATCAGGGGCTCGGCGCTAGCCCAGGGAGAGTTGCGAGAGCCTTCTATTTCTCTCGGTGGTGTGGGAATGCTGGGGCACATAATGGCTGCGATTCAAAGACAAATGCTGGCTCTTTGCTACCGATCACTTTGGCAGAAGCCCCCAGATGCTCGGAGACTACAGATGGAGCTGATCTGGGGAGAGTTTAAAGAAAAAAAAAAGAGCACCCACAACCTTAGAACTTCCTTTTTTGTTTGTTTAAATTATGTTTTGCTATCTTTATAATAGCCTCCCTGTTCTTACTTTTCCTATTCTGCACCCCTTGTCCCTTCCTTTTTCATTCCTGCCAGCCAGAGCACAGCTAAAGGCTTTTCCTAGCAGAGCATCATTTGTTAGTAAACTGGCAAAGACAAGCTCACCCAGTTTAACCAGCAGTTTCTGTGAGGCTTTCCTTTTTGACTGGGCTTTGGGATTTCTCCGTGTGCACCATTGGAGGGCCGAGGCCGCAGGGAACCATGAGAGAGGAGCCTGCAGCCGTGACGGGCTTTGTTCGGATGCCTGTAGTCTGGCAGAAGCTGACCTCCGCAACACATGGTCTTTCACTTAGCTGCCTCTCTCCAGCTATTGGAGGGGTCCCATTTGCTGTGTGTGGGATTTCGGCTGCTCCCATGCTGCTTAGTAATGTTTCCAAGCCGATCCTTGCCTTGATACTCTTTCTGAGGAGGATTTCAGTCAAACATGTGAGGTGTGCGTTGATTTTACAGTCGAGTTGCTGAGTGTTGCTTTTCAACTTGCTTTTCAACTGGCAGGAGTGGGCTGTGCCTGCCTGAGCTGCCCAGCGGAGAGAAGAGACCCCAGAGCAGCTCCCAGCAGACTCACAACACACAACCACCCCCCTCCCCCTGTTTCTGCTGCCTTTTGTTTTGGATACGTGTGGTGCCCCATGAGTGGAATAAATGAAGAAGTGACCCCCTCACTCCAAACCTGAAGGAGCCCTGAGGATGCGGCTGTGCTTCCTTCCTCCCTTTCCCTGCCTGGTGCAGGGTTTTCTCTTTGTGGGTGAGGTTTCTTGTACAGACTTTGTGGTTGATTAAGGGTGGGCCTGCCAAGGGAGAGTTTTGGACCGAGTAAACCTCATTTCCTTCTTATCAGCACCCAGGTGTCGGTGCCTGGCTCCTCTTGTTCCTGTTCGGGCTGCTTTCTGCCAGCCATGCATACACATCTGCAGTTTTAAGCAGCTGTCTGAAGATGTGTTATTTCTGTCCCTGTAGCCCTGCAGGTCCCCTCTGCTGGTTGTGGTGCAGTCATGAAAGGCAAAGCCAGGCTGGCAGGTTGGGGGCTGGCGGGAGCCCCATTTTTTTAGCTTGGGGGCAGCTGGGTGAAGAGTGGATGAGCCTCACGGGGAGTTGGTGTTGGGGTTGGGAAGTGGAGTCCTGTCCCCGGACTCCTGAAACCCTGAGAGTCCTGGAAGCCCAGGAGAGAGAGACTCGTGCTGAGATCTGAGCTGTTTGTTTTTAGACTGGAGAGAGAGATGCCGCAGCAGCTCTGGTTTTTTGAGGTGAAATAACCTTTAATAAATGTGAGCCTGTTCATAGCGCAGCACCTAAACCTGACACATACTGTCCTATTAGGACCTCTTATATATTCTCAATTCCTGTTTTCTTGGCTGTTAACCGTGGTCCCTTTGTCACCTGCCCAGCTAAGGGTAAACGCATCCGGTGTGTAACATTTTGTGCAACCATTTGTTGCGTTTATTTATCCTGATGGAGTCAGGAGGACTTTTCTTCTGGGGCAGGTAAGTAATTGGCTGGTTATCAGCTCAGAGAAGTGGAGGAAGGGAGAGAGGGGGCCGTGACGCCCCCTCTGATAGATGGACATGAGCGCCTTGTGTCTCTGTTCATTGTTAATTCACTCCTGCAGCATCGCTCAGCTGTGAGGTTTCCAGGCGTGCTTGGCAGCGCCGACAACAAAAACATCTGGTCCAAGAATACAGTTCCCTTCTGCTGGCAGCTGCATGAAAATGATTTTGTACAGGGTGGCGCGGCGCCAAATGCACTTACTTGTACACTAAAGTGCGCAGCCTTTGTAGAGCTTTGGCAGCGCGGGGCGATTTTAAATGCTGTGCATAAGTCAGCATTAATCTACCAATGAAAATCAAAACCTCAGCAAGCGATCTCATAAAGCAGCAGCTTATCACGCGTGCCCAGGCGCGGCCATACCTTTGTACCTGTCTGACAGCGGTGCCTGGCCGAATACAAAGGAAAAGCCTTTTGGTCGCAGCCCTGGTTGTCACCTCTCCTCCGGAAGGGTTTGGTGCAAACGTGGAGGGAAATTTGTCCCTCTCAGATGTCCCTGAATTCCTCTTGTCAGCAGCCTCATTTATCTGTTATTGATAGAGGCTGTCTGTCTCCTCTCTTGTTTTAGGGAGGACCTCGTGTGTGCTGAAGAAAATGCTAGCTGGGAATCAAGTAGTTTGTGTGTCTGCTGGTAAATTGTAATTTGAGTGATTGGGCCTGATAATTACAGAGTCATCATCATCATCTTGTCAGTCAGTTGTAAATCATTCTGTAATAGATTTCCTTTATAAAAAGGAGCTGTATTTCTGTGCGCAAGTGTATTTCAGAGGTGAAATGTAATATTTGTATTCCTTCCTGCTTTGAAAACTCTTAGGGTTATAAGCGTAGATCTCATTCTTAGGTGAACAAGCAAGTTGAAGAGAGGTCTTTGCTCCAGCAAAGCTGCTCTCAGCCCATCTATTTCTAGTTATTTATTTTGTCTTCATTCCCACACAGTAGCTGAGATTGGTGATGCTTTTTCACCCCCAAAGCTGCTGCTGGCTTATAGGTTTCAGCAATGCTGCAGAAGAGCGTGAAGAGTAGAAACCCTGGGTTTGGTCTGGCATCAGTCATGGGCCTAGGCTTGCCCTTTGCAGAAGGAGCCCTCGTTCCTCACCAGGAAGAATCACAGAATATTAGGAGTTGGAAGGGACCTCAAAAGATCATCCAGTCCAACCCCCTGCCAGAGCAGGATCACCTAGACCAGGTCACACAGGAACACGTCCAGGCAGGTTTTGAATGTCTCCAGAGAAGGAGACTCCACAACCTCCCTGGGCAGCCTGGTCCAGTGCTGTCACCCTCACAGTAAAAGAGATTTTCCTTATTGAACCTCCTATGCTCCAGCTTGCTCCCATTGCCCCTTGTCCTGTCGTTGGCTGTCACTGAGAAGAGCCTGGCTCCTTCCTCCTGACACTCGCCCTTTACAAATTTATAAACATTAATGAGGTCTCCCCTCAGTCTCCTCTTCTCCAAGCTAAAGAGACCCAGCTCCCTCAGCCGCTCCTCATAAGGGAGATGCTCCACTCCCTCAACCATCTTTGTGGCTCTGCGCTGGACAGGGTATTTCTGGGACATGTGCAGGGCTTGGACAGGGTATTTTTGAGGCTGTGTGTAGGGCTGTCTCACAGCTACTGACCTGATGCTAATGATGTGCTTTGTCGCTGCTGGGAGGAGCAGTTTCACCAAACCAGAGGGAGAAGGAAGAGGAGGTGGAGATGGTGACAAAGGGAAGGGGAGTAAGGTGTTTTCTGGGGTATTTTAAAAGCTGAAACTGGAATTTGACAACCCCATAGGGCTTGGTCAGGCCTCCCTTCCCGCCTCAGCCACCCGTGGTCTATGTGGACAGCACACATTCAGGCTGTTTCCCAAACACGTGGTAGTGGGCTGGTGTTGCAGCTTTCTCTGCTATCTCTTCTGGCCCTCATCTGATGCAAGGAAGGGGCCTTTGACCCTCTTGGGTCCTCCATGTTCACACCGGGTGCTTTGCATTTGCAGTGCCTTTTTCTGTGCAAAGCAGGGGAGAAGGTTGCTGATTACCAGTGGGGGTTGAGCGGTGACTAACATTGGACTGGAGGAACTGAAGTGTTTAACCTTTAGGCAAAGATTACCTGAAATTAAAACTTGTAAGGACATGTGTGCTCGCACTGTGTCATTCAGTCGTGTTTGTAAGACACATGTACAGATCGGGTGATTCCTTTTATTCTTGGGTAATTTACATATTTTGGCTGCTTCACAAAAGAAGTCTTGTGTTGAATAAGTCAGATCATGATCTCACACTAGTCCTTGCTTACAAGGAGATTTTTGGAGGCTGTAGCGCAGCCCAAAATTTGAAGTTTTCCTTTAGTGGGTGTCAAATAGAGTGGAGGTTACCAGCAGCACTTCCCACAGGCGTTAAACATGGGTATTAGCTCCTAAGCCGAGGTATCACCTTTGATATTTGGGGATGCCATAGCTGTCTGTTAGATGTCGTACCTCAGGCAGAGGTACACCTCTTCGGAAAAGAAGTGTTAAATCTATTCCTTGTAACAGGCCAGGTGAAGTATGCCACTTTGTGGAAGCGAATTGGTCAGCTGCAGAGAAAATGCAGTAATTTTGTTTTCAGGGCTTTTCTTAGTGCTCATTTTCTGACAAAATGCAGGGCTTTGTTAGTGTTGCAGATGGAGTTTTAAATATTTGGAAGGAGGAATTGCAGCACTCGCAACATTTTAATGAGGAGAGTTTGCTTAATTAAAGCCTAGAAGACATAGGGGACAGTTGAGGGATTAGCTGTGTGTTACCAAGTTCCTCCACCTTCCAGTTGATTTGGGTTCAGAAGCCAAAGTCCATAATAAAACTCGTAGTCTTGCAGCGGCTGCTTGCTGGGCTTAGCTGTGACCAAAGCCTGGATTTATTCTGTCTGATTTTAGGCACGCAGCAGTTGTGCTGAAGACTGGGGCGTAGCTGCCCTAGGGGCCCGCAGTTTAGCATGGGGGGAAGGTCCCTGTAAGGGGACAGGTCTGTCCACCTGAGGTGGGACTTGTCCCACAGAGGGGTGAAGGTCACCAGTGGGACTGCGTCTCCTGGTGGTGCAAGGTTTTGCTTCGCATCTGCCAGCTGCTCACTGCTGGCAATTCAGGTGGTGCTTGTTTGTGCTCCCCCGTATTTTCTTTATTTTTTTTATTTTTATTTTTAACATATGATTGATTTTTGGGTACCAGTGCCAGTCTGCTCCCTCTGCTTCTCAAATCTGTGTATTTGCTTTTGGCTTAAATAATGCTGCATACTGAGCAGTGCCAAGGCCTCCATCAGTGTCTGGCGAAGAAATGGCAGCAAGTGATGGAGCTTCTGAATTTCTCTTGTCAGCTACTTCTCCAGCCCCATCTCTTTTTTAATAAAAGATCCTATGTGTGAAACAGCCTCGAGGAGACACCAAAATGGAATTGGTTTTCCTTCCTCTCCTTTGTTCTGTTTCTGTTCGGTTGTGCGTGGTGACAGCTTTTGGGTTCACGATCCCGGACTGTTGGAGCGTTTTGTTTGAGCCTTTGGGTTTCATTCAGTGTACAAAATGAAAGAGGCCTTGTTAGGAAATCCCTCTTCCTTGTTCATCTGCAGGACTTGTTGGTTAGTGTGGGCGTGAGGCTGTATTCTGAATGAATCTGTCCTGTTAGGGAATCAGTGTCTTGTATTAGAAGAATATTCATGTTATGCCAGAAGTGCCATTTTTACTATATTTTACCTTCCCAGCTTACATTTCTGCTCATGCAGCTTCTGTGTGGCATTTGGTAGATAGGAAATCTGCTTTCATTTCAGCCTTTTGTTTTCTCTCATCTCTCAGATGTTTGCCTTCTGCCCACTCCTGTCAAAGTTAAAGCTTAGTTTCAAACTAGAACTTTAGTTTCTCGTTGAATTTCTCCGGCCTCATCAAACCTGCAGGATTCAGGAGCCCTTTCCATCTCCCAGATGGAGCTGTGGCCCATGCAGGGAGGGACCCGTGTGTCGTAGGTCCCCTTTGGGAAGGAGATCTGCCCTCCTGGTGGGAAGCAGGGGCCAAGCAGGGGCCAAATGCCTCCCCTGGCTCTGTCTCCCCCAGAGATGTCGCTTTCCTCGGCATCACTGAGATTGGAAGTCGAAAAGCTGTGCATGAGCTTTGTGCTTTTTGGCTTTGTGCATGAGCCTGTTTGCTCTCCAGCATGTACATCTCCTTTTATTGTCTGAGCCTGAAGCTTTGCATAAAGGAAATGGTTTTAATTTCTTTCCTTTGCACATAGAATTATTTTTTCATATTTGCTAGCAAGGGCTTGTTCTGATTGCAAAAGAAAATGAGACTGGATGTAGAATTGTGTAGCAACAGGATTGAATAATGCTGCTGGAAGTAGAGTACTAAGCCTTACCTCTTCTGTGAGAGCACTGAAGATGTCAGTACAAGGTTAACTTGTTGCTTAACTTGTAGATAATTTAGGCTCGATGAGGATGGATAGTTGAGTTTTATAGCTGGGATAAACATGCAGTCTGAGCAGGAAACTTTTAAAAGTAATGAAAATGGTTGAAGGGATTTGCCCTTAGGGGGTTTCTCTCTTGGCCGTCTTCAGAAAAGCCCTTGGCACCCTGGGGTTTTGCTGGGGGAGGTCAGCAGCGGTGCAGTCTCTGTGCCTTCAGCGCAGCTCATTCAGCGCCCAGTGAAGGCAACCAGGGCCACATCGGGCAAGAAAGAAAATACTGTTGTCGGAGCGGTTGGCCGAGGAGGTGCTGTGAGGAGACGACAGACAAGTATTGTCTTCATGTGGTTTTTGGCTCCTTCCCGCCTGCACGTGATGCCATCTCCCGGGCCTGCACAATGCTGCTACACAGGCTCCTTCGGGCAGCACTGGGGCCCTGCTTAAGAGTGAGCCCCCTCCCTCCTGCTTTTTTTGTCCAGTTAAACTTAATTGTTGCTTTATGGCAGCAGCCTTGGCGATGGTACCGTTGCGAACAATTTGGCTCCTTTTCTCTCTTGTTTTAGATGGTGCCTTTAGCATGCAGTGGGGAGGGGGTTGTGCCAAGGGGAGACAAAGCAGCCTCTGTTTTGCATGTGTTGGGAAGTGTGTTGCTAACCTGCTTGATGAAATCTTGCGGCTGAAGGTAACCAAACATGGTCATAAGGACAGCCCTGTTCTGCCAGCCAGTTCTCACAAAACTAAGGGGTTTTTTTTGACCCTTAAGAAAGCATCACAGCTGCCTTCTGCGATTTCCCTGCCTGAGCAGAGCACTGCCGGTCTGCTGCTTCACAGTGGGGCTCTGTGCCGGCGGCGGCAGCAGCTTAGAGGCTGGTGGGCAGCTCGCAGCGACGAGATGGGCTCCAGAAAGCGTGCAAATGGTAAAGCTCGTGGAGGGCTTTTTCTGCACAGGCTGCATGTGTGGGCAAGGGGCAAAAAGTGGTGGGGCGATGCTGACCACCTGTGCTGCTGCTTGCTGGGTGTCTGGTGCTCCTTCAGTGTCGCTGAGCGTTTTCGTAAGGGCAAGCGGTCTGCAGGCCTTTGGACAAGTGAGTGTTTGGGAAGGACTTGAAGGATGGTGTGGAGAAACGAGCGTGCTGATGCCAAGGTGGGAAGGGTCTATGGGTCTGTGAAAGGGAGACCTTGCACGTGAAGTGGGACAGACACCGTGAGGGCTGGGGGCAAGAAGGTAACAGAGGTAGAGACCTTGCACAAGGTCTTTAGCTTCTGGGTAACAAAGCTCAAAAGCTTCGTAAAAGACTCTCAAGAAAGATGGGATGTAATAAGTAAGTTGGAGTCTCTTGTCTGTAAAGATTTAGGAGGGACTGTATATGGACTTGTTAAATGTTTACTGCATGTCTTGATTAAAGTCTTTTCTTTTAAACCGTTTAGGCTTTCCCTCCCAAGAAGCCTGTGTTTGGTATTTTCGTTTAAGAACTATTTTATGTTATGTTCCCAAGTCCGACTCTGTGGTGGTGTCAGAGGGGATCGACTTTCTCCCATGTTGCGCTCTCTGCACTGCGGGCGGCTCTGCTTTACACAGACTTCCTACCTTGGCAGGCGCTGGACTTGCCCAGCTCTCAGAGTCTCATTGCTCTTGTGGTTAGGTTCCTCCTAAAATTGAAATCTCCTTCCCGGCTTGGAGGCAGCGGCACAGCTCCCGGTTCAAACACCGCGCTCTGTGCAATACTGCCCCAACTCATCTGCCATCATACTGCCAAAACATCTCCCTCGTGTGTGAGAACTTCATGAGCAAGTGTGTGTTATGGATTCCAGCACCAGAAAAGGTCACCTATTGTCCTAGGCACCATTCAGACGTTCCCTGTCCTGGACGGATTCAGCTCCCAGTGGATGCTGGCCAGGTCTGGGGTGCAGGGAGGATGTGACACACGAGCAGAATTGTGGTTTGCAGAAGTTGGTGTTGTGATTTATTCAATAAATGTTTTGTTTGCGTTTGGTGCCTTTCAGGACTTTTTTTTTTAATAATGTGGGTGGAGAGCAGACATGAAAAGTGAGAGGAAGCGGAAAGGAAAATAAACTGGGCTTCTTGCTGGCTTCTCCTGTTTTGCTTCAACTTGCCTGTGGAGGGGAAAGATGGTGAAAGAAAGGCCAAGTCGCCGTGGTTCTGGTGCCTCTGAAGGCAAACCAGTTTCTTCTCCACTGCTCTGGGTGTCCATGAGCTCCCTCTTCCCTCCCAGCACTGGGCTGAGGCTGCCCCTCCACACGGATCCCAACTCTCCCCTGGTTTAAAGATTCCCAAATCCCACAAGGCACCACTGGAACTCGTGATCTTCAGCAGCTTACTCTGAAACCCCAGGCAGAGCAGGGAAAGGAGACTTGGAGGCTTTCCTTTCCCTGTCTTCCTCTGCCTGCGTGTTTAGCTTTCCACTGTCGAGGAGTGGTGTTAATTCTTAAAACACTTGGTTGTAGCTTAAAATCGCTGGATGTCATTTGTGTGGGGAGAGCTGAGATTTGTCACTGTCTCATTTCTTAAACCAAAAAGGGAAGTTTCTGAAGGGATCAATTTGTATCCCTCTGCAAAATGACTTAGGGAAGCATATAAATCATCTGGCAGAATAGGTAAACTTGCTTTTACCTTCATCACACAGAACGCTGTCTTGCTTTATCCTTGCTTGACTGTGTTTCTTCATTCACATTTCCCTTATCGTGCTACTTGGGTAAATGAATTATTCTGAAATTGTCCTGAGTTTCTTCTCTTTGAGCTGTGCCATCGCTTTGAAGGGCAGAATCGGCAGCTGACGAAGAGCAGTGGTCGGGCAGCTATTCCACCCAGAGGAGCGTGGATGGAAAACCACCACTGGTGTGCCCTGGCATACTTCCTTGCTGTACCTTTAAGTGGTTTGGTTTCGGTTTTGGTTTGTTTTTTAAAATACACCTTCTGAAATAATTTCCTTGTGCTATAGAGCTTGGGAAATGGTGTTATTCCCCCCCCTTCCTCTCCTGGGCCTGTTTCTCGGACGCAGATAAGCAGATTCTTGTCGGGGTCTCGTAGCAGTTGCAGGGCTGGGGCAGGTCAGGACTGTTTTGCTTGGTCTCCTGAGGTACCCAATCAGTGATGTTTAGGGACGTATATATAAACGGGGCAGGCAGAGGGTGATTTTTCTTTTCCTTTGTTTACGTCCTCTGTGCTTCTGGTACTGAGAGAGCTGTATTTCCCTTCTTCTCCCTCCCTGCCTACCACCAAGTCCAGCAAAGTGCTTCTGAATTACTCATCTTCTAAGAATTTGCATAAATAAGCAGGATTTTCTTGCAATAATGATGCGGAAAGGAGGTTACCTTTGGAAAATGTGCTGAAATTGCATAATTGGGCTGTCCAGATTAATATTCCTTACATGGATCTGCTCTAGTAGCTTTTATTTGATTGGAAGTTACTCCAGTGGCAACCACGGTCAGATACTTGAATTATTCAGGTACTTACATCATCACAGTTTTGTAAATGGTGACGCAATGAAAATAACAAGTAATTGGTCTGCTGTCTGTGTGCAAAAAGAAATAAATCTGATATTTAGTTTGCAATGATGAATGGAAGAGCAAGCGGTGTGGAGGTGATGCGCTGCAGCTGTAAGCGAGCTGGCTGGGTGCTGCTAGCTGTTGTGCTGAGAGGTAACAGGCCTGGTTTTATTTTTAATGTGCTACTTCAAATGGTTAGAAATCATCTTGGTTGTACCTAGGTGGATTTCTGTGCGGGTGTCGTATGTGGTTTTTAATCGTGCGGGCAAAGTCGTTTTGGTAAAACAGCATTGTGGTTAGAAGTCCCTAGAGATGCTGACAAGTCCATTTAATCTCTGAAGGGAAACACATGGAAAGGGAGAGGAAAGCTTCTCCAAGCTTGACTTGACCATGTGAGTCTTGCAAAAGTATAGCTTACTGCAAAAATTAGTAGTAATCAGACGCGCTGTCACAAGCAGGCAGCTAATGTATAAGTATAAAACATTTACACCAGCCCCATCACAGGCCAGACAAAGAAGGTTTCAATGGGAGTTTGTATCCACAGATAATGGCTTAAAGTGGTAATTGATGGCAGCTGCATAAAATCACTAGGAAGGGCTCACCAGCTGCCTCTCTCCTCCAAGAAAATAGGATGTACTTTTGTGTTCCTTCGTGAGAGTGACAGTCTCTCGCCTCAGTTGGTTTTAATTTTCCCCTTTTGTGGTCCTGGCGCCTCTGCAAACGGAGGGGCTGTTTGGGGTGGTGGTGCAGCACGTGTGTTGTCAGGGAGGAGGTGCGGGACCTTCCGTCCCTGAGGCCATCTCACACGTCCAAATCCCAGCACGGCTGCTGAAACGCCTCCCTCTGCACAGGAGGATCCCTGTTGCAGGCTGCAGCCTGCCCTCCCTGCAGCCCATCTGTCCATAAGGAGACCTGTGTGGAAATGGTCTTACCTGGTGAGATTTTGGGGTGGGATTTGTCACACCCTGATGCGAGACATCTGCAAGATGGGTGTTTGGATCTTGGCTCATGACCTCGTCCTCCTTTTGTCGTTGGTGGGGAGAAGTAAACACCAGTAGGACACACATTGTTTGGCCTCTTTCAGCTTGTCCGCATTAGGATGAAATCAGTTGTACCCTGGAAAAAATTGTTCCTGAGTCTGGAACAGAACAATTTCGGTCTGGTCACCTTTTTTATTTGTTATTTCTTAAATTATCTCACACCATTTGCTGTACCACAGCGGTACTGCAGCCTGCTCTGTGCTGATTAATCCTCGTGATAGTTCCTGTCGCCACAGAGTCTTCAGGACTCAGTGCCAGGGAGTTATTGATCCACACTAAGTAAGTGGAGTCCTCCAAAGCCTGGCGAGAATGACTGAATCCATTTATTTCTGTAGGCTGGAATTTGGTCTGGATCGAGCTGTCGGCGAGACGCTGTTTATGTTGCGGACACATGCTCAATGACAGCTGAAATGGGGTTTAGGAGCATTATTGGCCTCAGTGAAGGGCAATGCCCGGGGTTGCTGTGGGCCATCGCACAGGTGCTTTGCCACAGCCACAAGGAAAACACTGAAAGAGCAGTAGCTGCTTGCAGTCTGCAGGGTCTGTCTGGGCCTTTTTTGGTGGTGGTTGTTCTTTGAGGGTTTTTTGGGGGTGGGTTGTTAAAATTACTGTGTTTTTCAGAAACAGATCCTAAGCGTTGTCATTTTGGCTGTTGTTACAATAGATAAATGTGAACAACCTTTAGGACATCCTGCCCGTTATATTGTAAAATCTATTGTGTTCGTGTGCCAAGGGTAGGAAGTAATTTTTATATAAAAAGTCAGTCAAAACAGAAGGTTAATCCAATTATACATATTAAACTATTAGCGATTAAGTCCCAAACCATTAAGTTGAACAGAACTCCTGTTACAGTTTTTTTGGCCTAGATTCATAGTTCAGTGTGGTAACTTCCAGTATAAGAATATATTTTTTTCTGCATATGGTCTAAATAAATACAGAAATCACACAACAGCAAGGACAACAGAAGCAACTGAGGGAGTACAGAGTTAGGATTTTGGCTCAAAAGCTGTTCTGATAACGCGTTCTCCCAGGACTGCTGTTCACTGGGAACTTCGGTTTACAAGATTATTTCACAGTTTTGGTCAGTGTTCCAGAAATACACAGTATTTTACTTTTAAAGATGCGTCATGAGAAGCGTTAAGAATACTTTTAAGAATACTTTTTTCCTGGTGCATTTTGGGAATTGTCTCATGACTTCCGTGCAAGCGCTGCATCCCACTGTTAGTGTATTTGAAATATTTGTTTGCTTTGTAGCACAGGGTGGTTTCTTTTGCTAAATCCACGTGTGTAGTAGTGTGTATAAATAGTTAACATGTACTTAGTATTGACATCTGCGTATGTCGTGAGTAGGAAATTTGATTGCTAGTGTGATACAGATTGCGAGGAAGTTTAAGGCTTAAAATTTTCTCGTGTAATCAGCTTTGACATTACAGGATAATCAAAGGAGCGTGCTACCATTTCCATCAGGCAGCCACCCTAGGGAACAGAGGTTTTGCTTTCTTCCTGGAATCAATTTAAAGTAGGCATTTTCCCTCTGGATATCTTGAAAGGCGTGGAGCGAATGGAGATTGTGCCGAAAGGGGTAAAATCAGCTGCCTTTTTGTTGGTTGCCTTGAGAGGTGCTAGATGAGGGCTCCCGCTGTCGAGGTGTGTTAAGAGGGCGCTGGGGGAGTGTGCTGGTGTCTGCTACTTCTCCAGTATCTGCTGGTTGCCTGCTCAGACATCACCTCAAAGCCACTTCCATGCAGCATGTCCCACTGACACTTCAAAAGCGAATTGTGGGCGGTTTTAAGGAGCTGTTGCATCGCGTTACCCATGTCAGCTCTTTGAAGGGATGACCTCCCTTCACCTGAGCTGCTCTCTGCTTGGCACCTCGCTGAGGCGGGGGGCAGCCAGGGGAAATCCTTCCTCTGCCTTTGTGTCCCAGCATCCTGTTTACTGCCCGGGCTTCCGGCCCTCTCTTCCTGGTGCACTTGCTCTTCCTCCACGCAGGCAGATGGAGGAGGAGGAGGAAACTCGTGCATGAGGCGAACGCCTTGTCCACGCAGCGAGGGGAATTCCTGATCTCCAGCGCTGCTTTCCTGTGCCGGACCTGTGCTGGTACCAAGGGAGGACCCTGTGGGCCCCACCGTGGGGGGACCCACCTCGAAGGGCCTGCTTTGGCAGCCGGCTGTGAGGCTTTGAACAGAACTGTTTGTAACTGTCAAAATTAAAGGAAGAAAATCAGGAACATGGAAATAATACTCCTCTATCATAAATTCACAGATTTTTCCAGGTTTCTAGTTCTCTGGGTTACACAGAGTAAAAGCCTGCTAGCTATGTATTCAGTTAAGGTATTACAAGCATAGGGTTTTAAGTAGATCCTGTCCGGCTCTGTGTTTAGGTGAAGTCCGGTGCATCCTTCATTTGCTTTTTTGCACTACTGAAAACTTGGGGAAAGTAAAGGTCTCTTTTGGACCATCTCAATAAACAGGATTTTGATGGCATGAATGTAGGATGTGTTCACCGAGCGTGATGCTGGTATAAACAGAACTTTTAAAAAAATCTATTTGCGTGGAATAAGAAGGAATAAATAATGCACACCATGCATCAAACATTTGTTTTTTTGTTTGTTTGTTTGTTTTTCCAAAGGACGAAGAAGAAGAAATCAAACTGGAGATTAATATGCTGAAGAAATATTCTCATCATAGAAATATTGCAACTTATTATGGTGCTTTCATTAAGAAAAGTCCTCCAGGACATGACGACCAACTGTGGGTAAGCAATTTCTCAAGCATGTTCATAGGTCTTTCCCTTTTGGATATGTACAAATTATGGAAAGACAAACTAATAGAATTTGGTGCTTTCCTGAGCAGATAGATAAGTGAATCACATAGGCTAATCATGCATCCTTAAGAGGACGGCTGAACCAAGATTTGCTGTTAGCAATGGATTTGCTCTTTAAGTAACATTTTATTCCCCATTTCCCAGATGGATGGTAACGTGTTTCATGGGAACAAGGCAGATGAGCTGAGCAGTAAGAATGTGTAGCTGTAAGACAGAAAGCTGCACTTGAGAATTGTACCCATTATATTCCTCATCCCACCTCATCTACACCCTCTAGAGGATTGAAGTTTGGGTTTGAAATGGCAGGGTACAGACATCAGTATATGTTCTTCCATAAATAAATGGGAGTTAAAGAATAAGATGTGTTGCAATGGTGTGATCAGTTTGATTCCTTCAGCATTAGATGTGCTCTTACTCCTGTTTTTGCTGATGCATTTCGCTAGCTGAGCAAATCCAGATTCACAGCATTAAATTACAGTGATTAAATCAGTCCCTGAAAATGTGGTAACTAATGTGAGACATGTTCCATATATGTCTGACACACACTGGAGACATTTGGGTTGAATCCATTTTCCAGGCAGAGATGTAAAATAAATGCTATTCTCTGCTTCACCAGGGTTTCCCAAATCAATGCTGTGGCCTGATTATTTTGCTTCGCTAGACAGCTGAGAACTGTGTTTAATGTTGGTCGTATGCTGATACTTGTTTTGCAGCTTGTTATGGAGTTTTGTGGAGCAGGCTCTATCACAGACCTTGTGAAGAACACGAAAGGGAACACTCTGAAAGAAGACTGGATAGCGTATATCTCCAGAGAGATTCTTCGGGTAAGGAACAGAGTCTGCTCCACTGGAAAACACAGAAATAGCCTTACAGAGATGTAGCCTGGCTTCAGGTTCTGCAAGAAGCTGTTTCTGATCAATCCCATTAGCCATGTCATTGCTTGGAGAGCGTGTAGGAGCAGATAGATGTCTGTCTCGCATCATTTAACTCGGTGTGAGTTACACTGTGCTGTAACAGCAGAAAAGTGCAATTTTTAGTAGTGGGAAGCCAGCAAAAGAACCAGTGACCTTACCTGTTGCAGAAGCTGTGAAACGGCATCCATAGCACACTGTTTTTGAGCAGCCTGAGGTTGTAACAGTGTCGTAACACAATAGGGTGCAGAATGGACTTTTCCAAATGTGCTCGCAGCTGTCTTTCTTCGATCCTAATCAGGGCTGTGGAGGAAGGGAGTTGTTGGCTCAGGCCAGCAGTCAGGACTTGTGTGCTGCGATGTCTAGGGCAAGCAGCGACACTGTGTGTGGTTGCACGCCGTAGAGCACTGGCAGACGGCGCTGCAAAAGATTTTTGGGAAGAGGGCTGCCACTTTACCAGTTTTTCTAAAACTGAAGCTTTAACTAATTACTTTTCAGATGTAATTTCCATTTGGTACAGTTTAAGTGCTTTTTGAATTGGCATTTGTTTGCTGTGCTAAGTAAATCTGGTATGGTTTTCCTCGTGCTTCTTTGTGAAACGAATTGCCTCCTACCCATAGCACTACACAGTACAATTGTTCAGTTGCCTCATGATAAATGAAGCTCTGAAGGGCTTTATGTTAGAGGAAACCACCATTGCCTCTTGCAGAAATCAGTGCTGCTGCTGCTGTCTGTGTTGCGCATTTGCTCTGCCGTGGTGATTTTTAAGATGGTGAGGGAGGGAGATGTGCGATTCTGGTCTCTCTAATTCCAAATGCTAGGAGAGAGCCTGGCTGCTGGTGTTTGGGCTGGCACATTTTAAGTTGTTGACGAGGGAGAAGAAAAGTTGAGTACCTACTCATAGCTGTATTTCAAATTAAATGGATAGCACACTTTAATATGAGGAAAGCTAACTTCTGCAGGACTGATCTTATGCTTGATTCAAGAACGGTGTGACCTTGGAGGTGTGGCATGCTACGTTGCATTGATCCTTGGTTCTGCTTAGGTGAAGTAGTCACGCTTGCAGGAAAAAGGTATTTCCCTCAGAAGAGAGTGAGGTGAAAGTTATTTTCTCATTCATGTGAGAGATTTGCAAAAGGAGCCTTTTATTGCTTGCTAGCAGGGACTGGAATATCTGGAAAAAAGGAGTGCTCAACCCACACTGCTGTGAGACATTGCAAAACCTGATTTGACTCCGAATTTGTTGGAGAAGGTGGAGAGAGGTTGTGTAATGGAAAGTTAAAATGAGCTCAAGTGCCAGAGATTGGTGCAGGTGGAGACGTAGGTGAGAGTAGACCCAGTGGATTCCTGTCTGGTTGGAGAGGCCTGGCGACTGCAGAAGAATGGAGATATGTCCCTCTGCCTCCTTCCAACCCTTCGCAAACCTAAATGTGGTGTTTTCAGCAAGGTTAGATGGTACTCCGGAGAGAACAGATGATTCTCTCTTTGGCTGGGTTGGGGTAGCAGAAGGCTTTAAAAAGTATCCTGTGTGAAGCTGTGGAAAAGCCTTCATTCCTGTGAAATATAAGACCATGCTTAGCACTCACAGCTGGTGAAGGGTCTTGGGGACATGAGGCATCCACTTGGTTTGCTTGTGACATGTGTGGGGAGGAGCTGTGGACGGTGGTTTTCTTTGTCACGCTCATTAACTGTTTTAAAAAAAAGAAAATAGCCCAGTGGTTATGTAGGCAAACTGGTAAATGACCATTTAATGAAGAACATGTGTTAGGAAATATTTCTCTACAGCAACCACTACTCTCTTAACCTCTTGCAGCTGTAAAGGTTCTATTTCTTTATTTTTCATAAAACATTAAAAGCCTATGAGGGCAACACGAGCAGGCAAGATGATCCCACCAGAGACTACAATTTTCCGAGCAGAGAGCTGAGGAGAAACCAAAATACAGGCAGTTGCTAAGAGGGTTGCCTGTTGTTCTCCCAATTACATTAGAGAGTAAAATGCAACATATGTCTTCCTCAGCCCTCCCTCCACATGGCTAACGCTCTGGGGCATGCATCCAGGTGCTGTCTCAACAAAAAGTACCGTATGCCAGGAGGTTTTGTTTCCTTTGGAAAGTATAATGCTCATGCCTTTTTTTTTCTCTTGCATTATTTTTTCCTGAGAAACAATTATCTCCCTTCACATTTATTGAGGCTAGAGAAGAGGACTGACTGCAGCTTTGCAGCAGAGCTTTTGTTTGTCATCCGTCGTCCCTCACCCTCAAACATGACTGCCAGTCCATCACTCACCCACCCCCTTCTGGGGGTGCATATGTGCATGCTGATGCTGCCTCCTTTCTCCCTCCACCTCCCCTTCCCCAGGCTAAATTCTGGGTGACCCTGTGTGTGTGTCAGATACGTGTACACGGACACTGGTGTCATTTACAGTGTCGTTGCGTGGAGACTTTCTGGGAGCCGACCTTTCTTCACGGGGCAGCTGGGAGGTGTTTGCACAGTGCAGATGTTGGGCTGTGTTTGGGTACAGCGTGCGCATGACCTGGGGCCTGTGTCTGCTCTGTTACCAAAAGCTGCGTGGATGCTGTCCTGCTGCAAGGCTCCCGTGGGTCCCATTGCACCCAGCCTCTGAGCAGGAGCCTGAGACCCAGCGCTACAGGCTTTGGGGGCGCTGGGGATGGGAAGTCTGTTGCTAAGCCAAGAGCCTCACTCTCAATGTCCTCTTCTCTCCTTAATGCAGGGGTTGGCACATCTGCATGCCCATCACGTGATTCACAGGGACATCAAAGGGCAAAATGTGTTGTTAACAGAGAACGCAGAAGTGAAACTCGGTAAGTGGGCACACATCCAGTTCCTCATTCATTCAGTCTTTGTTTTCTGATGTTCCCAAACTGATTTCATCCTTTAAGAGCCCTGTGACATGTTCCATAGCATATGCTCTCTCTCACTGCTTCCAAGTGAATTGAGGCTCTGCACGTATTTCCTCTTGCTCTGGGAGGATGGCATGCACTTCATTGTTTTTTGTGCCCGAATCAGTGAGGGGATCTTTTTGTGCTCCCCACTGAGGTGTGCATGACTTGGGTTGGTTCTGATTCCCTTTGTTTTGGACTTGGGAAGTAATGGGAGTCACTCTTTTATTTGACTTTAATTAAAATAGCACCTGCTGTGCAGGTTTTGGACACAAAAATACGATCTGGATGGCACACTCGAGGGAGCTGTGGCATCAAGTTCAAAATGCAGTTCCAGCTCTGGCATGCCTGCTGAAAATCGTGCTCATCCCTGGCCTCTTCTCTCCCTTCCAAGTGGACAAATTCTGCTTTTTTCCTTCTCTCTAATCTGTCTCTTCCAGTTACTGCACACTTTAACCTTCTGTGTTTGTATCACGCTACATTCACCACCTTTTTCTGGTTAAATATAGAGCCATGCTGAAGCCCTCCCACCCAGCCCACATCCCTTCTGTTTTGCATTGCACCTTCCTGCAGCACGAGGCCTGGGAAGATGTCCTGGCTGCTGGAGGAGACAGCTCCCGGGAGAGAGAGCTCTCCTTCTTTTGGTCCAAAGTGGAGCACAGTAGCTCCCAAACCATCGCTCCCACTGAGCTCATCTACACCAGTTTGTCAGTGCCGCTTGGATGATGGATGCAGTGAGACTGATGCAGCCCTTCCAGAGCAGATGCAGTTACTGGTATAGAAAGGCGTATATCGCTGTTGTTGTGAGTGGGAGAACTGGAGGGAGGACACCACCCGTGTCATGTAATTGCCCTGTAATGAAATGGGCATCTCTTTTGCAACCCCGTGTTGCGTACGTGCTCAAAGTTGGCACCTCCTGAATAATCCTCATCTTTTGCTCCTGTTGATGCATCTGCTCTGTGCATTAGAGCAGAGAGCAATTCCCCGAGCAGCAGATTATGTTTTGCTGTCCGATTTTTAGAGCAGAAATGGTGGACAGCTGAAAAGGAGACGTGTTCACACGTGTGGTTTTCCCATGGCGTGAGAGGTACCTTTGGGAAGCGTCTCCCTCTGTATTGGAAAAGGTGCTTAATTTTACCATTTGGGAAGGGAATAGGCCTTCCTCAGCCTCTCAGGCGGTATTTTTGCAGCTGTACCCTCCCTTCTGTACAAGCAGACCAGCGAGAGGTGCAGGAGAGGTGATCGTATGCTGCCAAGGCCCTTGATGCTTGTGGCCCGAGCATGTTGCATGTGAACCACGAGGGCTTGGCTGTCTCACTGTTAATCACCGTATTTCTCCTCAGCTTGGTCCTCCCACGTGGAACATCCACAGGGTTTTATTTCCAAATCACCTTTCAGAAAGTAATCACTGTGTTATTTTTCCCCTCTTATTTGATGTTACTGTTTTTTCCCACCCGCAGTGGATTTTGGTGTGAGTGCTCAGCTGGACAGGACAGTTGGCAGGAGAAACACTTTTATTGGAACTCCGTACTGGATGGCTCCAGAAGTTATTGCCTGTGATGAAAATCCAGATGCTACATATGATTACAGAGTAAGAGAGTCCTGTTCACAGGAAAAAAAACCAACCCTAACAGCCCAGTGTACCAAAACCATACACTTGCAGTATGAACGTCCATGAGCAATGGCAGTTTTTGAGACTTCTTGTTCTTTGTAGGGGTAATACTATTTTGTGTAGGTACGTTCTTATTACAGGAGTACAAGATATGGGTCACTGTCACATTGTGACCTTTACCAGTTGCCATTACTTGTATTGTCATAGTTTTGAGATGTAAGGAGTATAAAGCTTCAGTATGCTGTAGGCACTCAGAGATGGCCAAAATGAGTTTAATTGGAAACACTCGTGTTCTCAATTTGTATAATGGCTGTACTTTAATTTGTGTTAGTCTGTGTCCCAGTTATTGTAGTAACCCAGAACAATGCATTTTAGGTGTTGCCTTAAATAGAATTAACTGTCTGGAGAGCCAGTGTAGTACAGAAGCAGCTCTTTAAACCGTGCCTATTCCTGATTTCAGGATACGTGCACACGTTGATAAAAACTTACCTGTCATAACATTTCTCAACAAAGATCACTTTTTACATAGTTTGCTGCAAACCAAAGATTTATTTACTGCAAAACCGTAATTGGCTTGATGGCATTTGTACTGCCCTGAAGAATTATTGTCTGTGTATATTTGAAGTTAAATTTCTCCAGTAAAAGCATTCAGTAATCTTAAAAGTTCTTCTCAGCTTGCTTTCATGAAAGGACAAGGAAAGAAAAAATGTAAAAATACGTTTTAAAAAAAAACTTCACTTAGACTAATGCAATTGTTCCAACTTTTAGCCAAGGGCACCAAAGACATCAGAAAAACTCTGATTAAGGCCTTACAATGAATTTTAGAGCTGAATATCAATTATATCAGCTTGCTGAGATTGATAGAGGTTTTAGCTATCAGTATGTTTGTGCATGTCTAAATCTATTTTAAAAACCCAGATCATTTGGTGTTTTTGTACCTTTTGACAAAGATTGATCAGATTGATCCTATTTCTCTTGATTTAATCACTTTTTACATCCATTGTAGTAAAGATAACGCTTTATGTCTTTGCAGATGGAGTCATTAGGAAGGAAGGGTGCCTATTAAATGATCTAATAAAGGAAAAAACCTCTCTATTTGTTAATGCAGTAGTGCTGGGAAAAATACACTTGTGTATTGTTCCTGGTGGAACCTGAAGGGCTCTTCCCCCCCATTCCCCCTGCCAAAACAAACAAACGAAAAGTCGTGATTGAAAGATTTTGTAAGATCTAAGGCTGTGCAGTTTAGCTTAAATGGCTGGGTTGGACCAAGAGAAATGATTGCCTTACTGGGTCTGAAAATGAGATCATTAGAAAGGTTCCTCTGATTGTAGTACAGGAGAGCTTAGATGATCATCAGTTTTGACTAACTTTTAAAAAAAATCGTTATCGTGACCAGAAATGAGCACTGCTTTGCTCGAGAGCTGCTCACTCTCTGCAGCCTGCTCCCATGTTTTGCCCCTTAAGCTGCAGCCGTCTCTGGATTTGGTTCCTCACCAGGACTCCTCCAGCTCCTGCCTGTGTTTGACCCTCCTGGCTTTTGCTTGGGCTCTCCCCAGCCAGGGGTGGTGGTGCCTCCAAACAGTCCCACTGGAGGACTCTTGTGCATGGCGTTTCCAGCAAAGCTGAGATGGTAGCGAGGGAGCGTTGGCTTTGGCTCCAAGCCATGTGTCCAGCAGAGGCTTCTTGCAATTTTAGCAGCGGTGGCTGTTCCCCTGTGTAAAGCTGTTACTTGATTATTGGGACTAGGAAAAATTCAGGACGGTATATTCCACTAACCTGTATTTGTTTATTTGCTGGTTTAGACACTAAAAAGACCTGTCAGGATTTGGGTGTTTTGCCCCGTAGTCTTCATAGTCTTTCATTTTCTCTGTCTTTTGTTTGGGGGAAGGGATACGGTGTTTTCTGTGAATCTGCTATAGGGGACTGTTCAATGCCATGTAAACAAGGGAATACTGAAAATTCTGTTGTTTCTTAGACTTAGATTTTTGACAAATGTATTTTTCATTGTCATAATGTGAATATATTTATGCGCTATTAGAAAGGGTTGTTCTCTGTATGAATGCACGCATGCATTTGTGCATAGATAGATATATATAGAGAGATATATAGATATATATATATGTATAATATGACAAGTAGGATCGTATGATACTGTTACAAGAAGAAAGTAGCTTATATCATTTAAATAGCTGTGATATTTGGTTTCAGTCTCACCTACAGGGCCTCTGCAAATAGTACTCTCTCGCTGTCTGGAAGGGTAAATCCACCTACTAACATCTGGTCTCTCTTTCCACGCAGAGCGACCTTTGGTCATGCGGCATTACAGCCATAGAGATGGCAGAAGGAGCTCCCCGTAAGTGATACGTCTGCTTTTCCACTGGGCTGTCTGAGACTGAAACGTGTACTTGGGAGATGCTGGCTGTAATCTAAGCCTAGTTGGGCGGTTTCTGAAAGCATCCTCCTGTTATTTCTGGTCTCTTTGGTTTTGCCTGCCCTATAAATATAAAAATCCCATAAATAGCAACAGTTTTGATAAAGATAGGATAGCGTCTAAGTACTACAGTGCAGACTGCAGTCATTTAATGTCTATAGCAGGGACATTTGCACGCTAATCGAGCGTCAGACTTCCTTCCTATGGGTAGTAGATGGTGTTTTGGAGTTGTGTCCCAGTTTGTGTATGGCCTGGCCTGAGATTCTGAAACCTCAGCTGAGGAGAGGGGCAGTGGGGGCCTCAAGAAAATGGACCTTAATGAAAAAAGCATCTGAGGCAATTGTTTCTGTGTTGGCTTTCCATCGGTCTGGGTAATGCAAACGTTGCCTCTCCTTGTGTTTCCACTCATTGGTGAGCGGTGCTGATCTCTTCCTTAGCAGTCCCATGACTTAAACTGTAAATCTGTCTTCAACACAGAATATTGAGCTTAATGCTCCCTGCTTGAGAATACTCATGGGGTGTTGTTTTTTTTTTGAGACAGAAACCTGAAAACCTAAAACACACAACTTTTTAATAGGTTATTTTCCCCTCGCGTGCATATTCTTTCTGAATACCGAGGCAAACGGTAGATATGTGCGAGGAAGACAGAAGGATGTAAAAAGAAATGAGGTGTGATGTTTTGGCTTTCAGTGGTAATTTAAATGAAAATTTCTTCTTGAACTAACAAATATGCTTACCCTGACCCCAGCTGGAATCTCTGTATTTAAAAAATAACAGCCTAAGGTACCTAGGAGTGAGTTAATTTTTTTTTAACACATGGACAGCCATAGCACCACAGCCCAGCTTGACACCTCTGTCTTTGAAATAATCATTTTGAAATGAAGTATTGATACTTTCCTAGCTAAAATCTGCTTATTTCATTATAGCCACCACCTGATTTGTTGTTTTCAATGTAAACTGTTTAAATTGAAGAACAAGGCTCTTGTTTTGATTCATATTTTAGGAGGTCTGATTTATTTTTCTTTTTTTTTTCTTCCTAATTGCACATTTGCACGAATGCTCACGTGAGAGCTGCTCCCAGGACACCTCAGCCAGGGCTGTATTAACAGCATTTGAGCTACCACTTGACCTCCTTTTTGCTGCACCTTTTTGTTCACTGCATTGGGTTGCCTGGGTGGCTTTCCATTAAAAGCTGCGTCTGTGGGCTTTGTAAGCCTGGAATGGAACAATAATAATATTTTTTGGTCTCCAAACCAAAGCAGAGCTTGGCCTCTCGTTTTGTAAAAGCACAAGAGGGGCATTTAAGCAGTGCGCAAAGATCCCATGTGAATACTGAACAGCTCTTACCTTCATGTGGGCTCTGCCTCCTCCGTCAGCGGTGGTTGAAGGGTCCATCTCTAAGCTTGATGGTCTGATGGGCTCCACAGGCATCCAAGGGGCTTCTCTGCCAAGGTCATGGCCCCTTATCTCTGAATCCAGAGTCCTTTTCGCATCAGTTTGTTTCCCTTGAGTTTCTGCCCTCTGGGCAACAGAGACTGGTGGTGGAAGGATAGGAAGATGGTAAAACCAGAGGATTGGCTTCTAGCATCCTTTCTTGGGCAGCCTCCCTCCCTACTCCCTTCTTCACCTGCATGGGCTCTGCCATGGTTGTTTGGAGCAGGAGGAAAGGCTGTCCTTAATGGACTTAGTACACTGAAACCAAGGGATCTTCTTGTGACAGAAGTAACGAGTTTGCGTTTCAGGTCTGGAGGGGATTCTTATTTTTTATATATTGACCCTCCCGTGGTTCAAAACCATCAGGCCTTGGAATAGAGAAAAGCTCCAAGTCTGAAGGGTATAAATGAGACATCCTGCCTTAAATGTCTGTGTAATGGGAGAGGAGGGCAGGTGGAGTGCAGTGTTTTTGAAACAGTAACTCTGTCATTCTCCCCTTGTGCCATCATCTTCTCCTGGTGTTTTATTGACCTGAATGTGAGTTAGATGACTTGGGGCTGGAGCAGGGCTGTGCACAGATGTTCCCTTCATGCTGGAGTCGAAAGGTTAATCCGTGCCTTGATCTTTTTTTTCTTTTTGGGGCCACCCTTGGCACACGGAGCTGTGGAATTGTTGTCATTTTGGGCAAATTTCATTTAGTTGTGTTGCTGTCTGCATCTGCTGCACGTGCGTTTGGGATGGTAGGAATGATTGTGGAAGCTGAAGCCGTGGTATTAGCAGAGAGCAACTCGGCCAACATCTTCACGTTTCTGTTTGGTTTTGTTTTCTTCCCTTCAGCGCTTTGTGACATGCATCCCATGAGGGCGCTCTTTCTGATACCCAGGAACCCTCCCCCCCGGTTAAAATCCAAGAAATGGTACGTATTGCTTATCTCTTGCTTGTTGCCCCTTTTGGAGTGCAGCACTTGCTCGTGTCTCATCACATGCTGTTTTGTTACTGCCTCCACAGAGCTGCAAAGCAATTTAAGTTAGCAAAAAATCACTCTTCTGTGTTATCTTCTGGGCCACTAAATCAAAGCATGAAATAAAAAGTATGCCTGGTTTATTTAGTTCTGTTTGTCCCAGAGAAATTTTATCTCGAGTTGTGTGACAATAAAAGCCAAGCTTTTTTCCTTGACAGAGCAGCCTCTGTATTGAGGTGAGAAATGGATCCATATTGAAAAAAATAAACTCCCGTAGCACTCTTAATATGCAGTATGTTTTCTCAGATGTATCGTAACACGGAAACAGAACAGTACTATAGTGTTCTAGTTGCTAAGTTGAAAGGAGCTATTAAAACTAATGAAGGCTTTTACTATAATTATTGTAAACGATTGGATTTGAGCGTGCACTTCTTGCCAGCTGAGAAGAATCCATTAGTATCGGAGGATTTCCTCCCAGTTACTGGCTACAACTGGCACACACAAAACAAAAGTACTCCCTAGAAAGAGGTTTCATATAGATCGAATGTGATTGCAGGATGCTGTGATCCTGTCAAAATAATGAAGTGATTTGACTGCCTATTCAATAGCAACGTAAAAACAACTTGGCTTGCTTGCTGGGTTGGTCTTTGCCTGGCTTGTCTTATTTATGCACTTGTAATGTCAAGGCATCCCTTTCTCGTACATGATGTCTATGTAAGTTAAAAGAGTAGAATGCATATGCAGTATTTGCATAAGCCTTTTATGAACCTTTTTTTTTTTTTAGAATAATAACACTTAAGGTGTGAGGAATTAAAAAAAAACAACAAAGAGCAAAGTTAGCTTGCCTTCAGCCCTTTAGATTACAGTAGAAAAATGAAGTGATGGATGGAAACAGTTGCTTTTTACACTTAACCATGTAGCGAAGGCATTTGCTGCCCAAGCACAAGAGCAGGTTGAGAATACCTGGGAATCGAAAAGTGACTCTGGCCAAAGCCAGTGCTGCTGTGACAGCTGTTTTCATAGTGTGCTCAGTGGAAAGCTATGAGAAAATAGGCCAAATACTGAAAAATGCAGATTTGAGTATTTCCATTATTGCAAGGCACCTTTTTTGGTGACTTCTATCTGGAGAGGTAGAACTCTTTCAAGAGTTCAAATGAAGTGCAAATTTAGGAAGGTGATGCTCCAGCTTAGCTAACACCAATACCCTGTCACTTAATGCAGTGTGCAGGAGAAGCTCGGTTCAGTTCATGCTCTTAAATTGTGTTGGTGAGAATTTGACTCCCAAGTCCCTGTTGTTCTATGAGGATTTTTTTAATGGGTAAAAAATAATCTTAAATTCTGGCAGACCAATCTCAGGGAACCCAGGTACATACAAAAGCAGCGTGGTGCCGCTTGTGTCAGGGAAATGTTGGCTGCAGTTCTTGTGGCTTTTGCTGCAGCTATGCTGAAGCAGACTCGCCCTTGGATAGCATGGACAGGTGGAGACACACCAGAGCCGCCCTGCCCGTACTCCAAGCAAGCTGGATGCCACCCAGCTCTGGTCCAGGAGCAGCAGAGCTGGGTTTGCGTGACTTCCCTTCACTAATAGATCCTGCCTTTCAGGGCAATTATGCCTGTAAAAGAGGGCACACTGCTGTGAGGCTGTCCCTAAGCACTGCAGGGATGTTGGTATCGCCCTGTACCCATCCAGCCCTGTGTCCATCCAGCCCAGTGCTCAGCTGGAGCACGCTCAGCTCCGTTTAGGAGCCACACTTGCAGGTGGCACTCGTACCATCCCCTGGGATGTGATACTCTTTGAGGAAAGGAATTGGACTTTGAGGAAGAACAGAAAAATGTTTGTGTTTTACCTATAATCTTGTGTTGTTTTGGGTTTTTTCCTCTCTCCCTGCTTTCTCAGGTCAAAAAAGTTTTTCAGCTTTATAGAAGGTTGTCTAGTGAAGAATTACATGCAGCGACCTTCTACAGAACAACTTCTGAAACATCCCTTTATACGTGACCAACCAAATGAAAGGCAAGTCCGAATCCAGCTTAAGGACCATATAGACAGGACCAGGAAGAAGAGAGGAGAGAAAGGTACGCAACTTCTAAAAATCAAGTATTGCAGCTTGTTAAAAATACATGCTTTTGTCGCGCTTGGCATTCTAAATCTCCACCCTTAGAAAAGCTCCAAACAATGCAAACCCTTGAAGGGTTCTTTTTTTAATTCATATTTTGACTATCAGCAGACTTCAAGGTTTTATTCTGTCCCCTACAGAGAAAGTATCAATTTCAAGTGTCTTATTTTCAGATAAGTTAAATTTACTCTTTTCTGTGCCACTGCTTCTTCCATACAAGCATTGAACAGTATTTAAAAGGATATTGGCACGTATGCCTTTCCCTTTTTTTTGTCTGTGGTAGCTTCATTCCTGGAACGGTGCCATAAGTCAGACTCACATGAAATAACCTGTCACAAGAGCTCTGAAGCGAATGTCCTGGGCAGCCTGTTCTCTTTATTCAGGTGGTGCTGAGGTTCTCCAGGTGTCTTGTCTTACATACAAAAAGTGGTATCGCTCAGGGAATTTGCTGAAAGTCTGCTTCAAAGCACTGTGCCGCCTTACAAGGGTGGGAAGATGGGCTTGTGTGTCTAGAATGAGTTCTACAGCCTGCGATAGATCTTCTCACTGCAGGGGATAGGAAATGGTTCATTAAGGTGCTACTGCAACTCCCTTCTGTCCTAAAAATAAAGATAAGCGCTATGTAGGCCTTTGTTTATTTCCCGTTAGATGAGACGGAGTATGAATATAGTGGAAGTGAGGAAGAAGAGGAGGAAGTGCCTGAACAAGAAGGAGAACCAAGGTAATAATTGCTTTTGGGAGGGCTTTGGGCAGTCCATGTCAAGTCAGTCTAAAGGTCTGTGACTATAAATCAGGAACATGCTAAATTTCTGTCTCTTATTAAGTGCATGCGCAAGCCACACAAACCACCCACAGGATTTGAATACCTATTTTGCGACTGCTAAAGGTTTTAAAGCTCCCCCTCATATGGCTTAGAGCCAGCGAGCTCTAGATGGGGGGAGATTTATGGCAAATATGATTGGTTAGGGGTTGCACCATGTCAGAGTTGGTCCTTATTTCGCTTGGCCTCGTTTCACGCCTTCCACTGAGAGCATGTATTTGACATGCATCCAGTGTCTTCGCTCTGAAAGAAATGAGATTAAAATTTAACGTCATGCTATATTTTATTAATGTTCCCGTGCTCTGGAGGAGGTATTTAATGGCCCATCAGTCTTTATTGTATGGGAGGCTTTAACTTCCTCTTGTTGCAGCTCCATTGTCAATGTGCCTGGAGAATCGACCCTCCGCCGTGATTTCCTGAGGCTGCAGCAGGAAAACAAGGAACGGTCTGAGGCCCTTCGGAGGCAGCAGCTGCTGCAGGAGCAGCAGCTCCGTGAGCAGGAGGAGTACAAGAGGCAGCTGCTGGCAGAGAGGCAGAAGCGCATTGAGCAGCAGAAGGAGCAAAGGAGGCGGCTAGAAGAGGTAGAGGCAGGAGGCTGGAGCTTGAGGGGCAAAAAAGTCCCTCTTCTGCTTGTTTCGCATTCCCACACCCATTTAGAAAGAGTTCCCTGTAGCCCCAGCACATCTCAGGAAACAAAACACTGTGCAAATCCACTGGCAAATGTAGAACAAAGTACTTAAATCCATGTCTGGCTACTTGAATATGAGCCGTCTTCCAAAGCATTTGAATATCCAACAGCTCCTATGGAGGCAACAGGAGCCAAAGCGGGGTTGTTTGAAGATAGTTGGGGGGAGCCTGTGTCTTGGTCTCTGTTCCAGAGAACAGGCAACGTGTCTAGACTTTAGGTAGCTGTAGAGAAGGGGAGACATTAATTATTCCCAGGTGAGTTTTTTCTCAAGATTACTTTTTTGGGGGCCATGACATGTTTCAAATTTCCCCTTAAAGCTTTCTCAAACGTCTGTGTTTGGCACTCATTCATGGTTGGTAGAAGCCTATTTTTTATGTATTACTCTCCCATGCATAGTAGCATGAGGACTAAAAGCCACCTAGATTTATAAACAGGATGTATAAATCAGGGTTAAAATTACAATTTCGCAAAAAAAAAAATCACAAATATGGAAATCATACTTTTGTGATACGTAAGTATGTAATTTGCATACTCTACCTGAAGATAAAAGAAAATGAAGGTATATGTACTATATTGTTCTGTCATACTTTTCACCTCCTAAGATCTCCTGTGCGTTTATACTTATGTATATGAATATGCAGTGTGAGCTTCAGAGGATTTCAGAGCCGTTCTTCAGACCAGAACTGGGTATGACACAGAGCTGAAGTGAAACCAATCCTCTGGCTTCTGAGGAAGTGCAGGGTCAAATTCCAGTCGTCCTTAAATGACCCCTTGCTGGAGTTGCTGTCTCAACTGTTCACTTAGCAGTGGTGGAAAAACTATACCCAGTCTGGTTTTTCCAAATCCCGGTAATGTTTAACGAGGATGCGACCAGGACCAAATTGCATCCTGTGACGTGTTTACATAACAAGTAACACAAAATCCCAAACAGCTTTCCAGGTCACGTGATGCTCCTTATCCCTGTTTTTCAATGCACAAGTGAGTTTAGTGCCGCTGTAAGGAAGGAATGGTAGCAAAGACTCAGCCACACATGAAGCCAGGAGGAGGGACAAGGGGGAGGCATAGAAACTCCTTTTCTTTGCTGTTTCTTCCCCACCCTTCTGAGATCGCCAAGATAAACATTGTGGCTCTTCCAACTGTTTTTAGCTCTGGAGCGATTTTGCGGGGGGAGCTAATAATAAAAAGAGGCTTGGAGGAGAGAGCATGGGACAAGATGAAAATAAAATATTTTATTGATGTTGTCAAAGGTGGGTGAAAGTTAAATGACGGATTAGCCTCTAAACTTTTTGCTTAGTATTGGGTATCAATTAGTTCTTTTAAATGCCTCTTTAATCTCCAGGGTTCTGCAGGCGGTAATTTTTTGGCGAGGAAGGGAGTTAGGATTAAATTATCTAGGTAGTTTAACTTTAGAAATCAGTGCAACCCTTAAAATCTGGAATTTCTTTTTAAAATGAAGGAAATGCTGCTGCTAGTAGTGGAAACAAAGTAATGCACCTCTTTGCTGCACAGGCTTGAACTTTTTGCGGATGTTGCAGAAGTCGTAACTTAATGAGCAATTAAAAAGAAAAGGCAGTTACCTGAAAGTTAGGTTTAATCAGTCCTGCTTTTTGAAATACAAAACAGGACTAACTTCAGCAACCACAGGACAGTCTGTAATGCAGGTTGGTGTATTACTGAATAAGGTTAACAAGGTAAACCATGTAAAGTTTGTAAGAGAAAAGCTTTTACCTTTTATTAAGTCTATAACCTCAGCCTGGTTCCCTTAGAGACATAAATAGGAATGATGAGCTGTAAAAGTTTCCTTTTGCAGGTGATGGGGGGGTGGCACATTGTTCTTAAAGTTAATTAGAAAGAGCTCACTTTGAGATCTCAGAAACCCCCACTTACTTCATTGGATCTTGTGTTGGAAAAATGTATGATCCCAAGTGAGTTTTAACAAAACAACAGCCAGAACAAGCTCTTTAGGATGGGGGAAGGGTGGTAGACACATATTTAGATAAACATCAGTGTTGTGACACAATTGAAGGCCAAAATATTGAGATGTTGTCACTTTGTCCTTAACTCACCCCCCTGTTTTGATGCAGCCAGTAAACAATGAAGAGCTTGATTATGTGAATTAAGATTAAGCTCAGGCATTGAATCTCTGGGCTTCCATCACTTGGTTGGTGTTTTTATCAAGCCTTGCTTTCTTGTAAGTTTTGCTTGTGCAGAGTAGGTGTGTGTTTGGATATACCTGTTAAACTTTCTTTGGGAAGAATTTTATGCGTTGGATAATCTCCCTGGACAAGTTGCTTATACTTCCCCCTCCTTCTTCCCTCCGCCCCCCAGCTTCCCAAATTAAAATTGAGGTCTTGTTCTTACAATGCTGGCACAGAGCCTAGACAGTCTTGACCGAGACTGCAACAGGAACGGTCTTTAGGACATCTGCCAAAACCTGTAATTCTCAGCAGTATTAGAGAAAAGATTACTTTTTAAAAGGCATATAGGTGACTTCTAAAACTCGTTATTGCAGGAACCGTATAATTTGTGTGTCACTTAGGAGGTGGAAATGATATGAGGTCAAAGTGCAGAAAATAACCTGAAATGTTTTGGGAAGGGGATTGCTTGTTCCCCACCCCACCCCCCTTTAAAAAATCATACAAAGATTAGTTGCATAAATATCAGCTGTAAGTCATGTAAGTGCTTAGATGGTTAAATGAGTAACCTGAGCTGTTCCAGGCTGTTCTCACACGGGGCTGTGTTTCGGTTCGGCAATGTGGAGACACCAGTGCTCAGTGTGACGGGTATGGAAAGGCATTTGAATTTGTGCTCTGCAAAACTGAGTCTGGTTTGGGAAATTCGGAATTAGCCATGGTGGAATCCCATTCTGTGTGGACCTCCGTGGTTTAGGATAACTTCATTAGATGATGCCTCTGTCCCTGGTTATGAGAACCTAAGTTGAAGGGTTTTGAAGTGGTAGGATTTGGCTCCATTAGCAAGTAGTACGGTCCAGTAGAGGCCAGTTTGTGGAGCACAGTAATTAAAGTGCTGAGGACCCAAAGACTTCACTCCATGTGTTTGAAGACAGGAAGGGTTCCTTTGGATTAGCTGAGGTCTAGACTGCATGCCTGCTTGTGGTTGGAGTGCACCTTACTTTTTAATTTCATCCAAAAGGAGTGGCTGGCACTCCGAGACATACTCAGAATATGAAAGAAGACCCGGTAAGTGGAGATGATTGGGTGATTCACTTCAAAAGAGCACTCCTGATTGGAGCCAAGACGCTAGTGTAGGTGTTCCTGCAGGCGATTTGTGCCAGGGCTTTGTTTCTTTTACAGAAGGGGAGATTATTCCTATCTACTTAATTTGAATTGCTTGCAGTTTGGATGGGTACTGAGTAAGAAGTTCTACTTCTGCTTTCTCTCTAGTGTGGGCAAAGCAAAAGGCTGTTTATTAACCTTTCCAATCCTTTTCCTAAGCTGACACCAGGCTACATAATTCTTTGTGAAAGAAATCATTCATATATGTATGTGTGAACCTTCATCTGAATATAAGACAGGGTAATAATATTTTATGAATATAAAATTAGAGGATCTGGATTTATCTTCAGCAATTCACTGCATGAAGGAGGTCCTGAATTCATTGGTACACACCAACTGCATGTGTGGTTGCATTGCCCCCTCCTGGTAAATCATGCTCTACTGCATGGTCTTCCAGTCTGGAGATGTCTGGTACCATTACAAGATCATCATTAGTGCACCCTAAACCTGGAAAAGGAGCCAGAGTATTGACGCTGTATTTTCTGTATGGTTTTTTTATTGTTGGCTTAGTAAATGCTGGTTTTATGACAGGCAGTAATTTGAAGCTGTATGGGCACTGTCAAAATTCTGTTTTGGCATCTCTGAAATTTCTTTGAAGAGTTCCTGCCCTTACCTTCTGGTTAACAGTTAGCTCCTTGAAAAGAAGATTTTTGTCTGACAAGTGCAAGAAAGTTGGTAATAGCATATCCAACTAAAGAAGATGTGGATATGCATCCGTAATTTCAGTGAATCCAGATCTGTGCCTTCTGTCTATTGGGCAACAGTGTTTTACATCAGGCGTTTTTTGTAGCGCATGATAAGAATTTTAATATCTAACAGCCACACTTACAAAATTCAGAAACCCAGGTTTTATAAATAGAACTGATACTGGTTTTAACTGGTGGTTTTCCCTGTCCCTCTCCCCTTTGAGCAAGACTGAGGAACATGATGAGCAGGGCTTGTGTGTGTGCTTGTGGAAGAGTTGCTAGAGGCAGGCAGGAAGGCAATCTCGTGCCAACAGAAGGGATGGTAGGAAGCTGAAGCCAGCTTGAGTCATCGACGACTTGCCCCCAACCAGCTTTGCCATCGCTTTGACAAGGTGTAGACTAGGACCCCAGGGATGCTTGTCCCTGTAGGTTTCCTTTCCCTGGGCTTGTTAAAAGTAAATCCCACTTTGTTAGTGCTCAGGTTGCAATGGCCACGTGCGAAGGAAGTGAAACTTTTCTTACAGCCAGGGCTGGGAACGAGTGGATCATGCAGGGTGTTTGTGCCATGCCCAGTGCCTCCCTTCGCACCCGCCTGGTGAGGGGCTGAGGTGGTGTCCACAGGAAGGTGGAAGCGATGCTGAGAAGCCCCATCTCTCTGTGTACCTTGGTGTGTAGACAGCAGCACATTTGTGCTTTGGGGATTTGACTGAATCGCACACTGGTGGCAGAGAAAATCCATCTTTTGCTGGGGAATAAATATCTACTGTCAGTGCAAAGCTAGCAAACTGACTCACTGTTTGCTTAAAAACCACATCTTTTAACACTGATTTTGTTTATTTCATGGTGCTGTGAGAAATTAGCTCTCTTAGTCAATTCGTTACTTATTTTTCTCATATTAAATTCAGTTATTTATAATTATTGCTGAATACTTCTCTATTGATTCAAGAAGCTATGCATTTGTTTCATCCAAAAGACCTAAGCTCTGCCCATCTTCCTTGTAGTGAGAATGATGCCATCCCAAGATCTGCAATACATCCACTTAGCAATGTCAACACAATGTTGTTAGACAGACAGGCTTCATGTGTTTAAGGAGTGTTTGAGGTGATAAATGTGCATATTAACCAGTCAGCAGTGTGCTGGCTCTCGCATCCTCAGGGCAACTGAATTATTGTACTTCACATCTTGGTTTTCTTAAACAAAGAGCCTGTCAGACTTGATTAGCCAGAAGGCACCTGAATATATTTACTTAAATACAGGAATTGTTTGACACAGATGTGTATATTCAGAAATAAAAGTGCCGACTTAATCCTTTTATGGTGCTTAAAAAATGAAGGCGGGGAAGCAGTGAAACCTCTGAAATGCTCTGTGTGCCGTAGCTGCCTTGCAGCACTTTTGCTATTTTTGTATCCACATTCATTGAAGAGAGCTTGCTTAAGTGAGAGCGAAAAGGCTGGTAGATGGCATTTAGTTAGGAGAGGAGATGCAAGAGCAAGCAAGCTGCCTTTCTGAGAAGATAGAGAAAACGTGGGGGAGAAAAGAGTTTATGTCTTGTGACAGAGGAAGGTGGTAGTGATCCCAGGATGGTGCTATGGGTCAGGAAGGAAGGTGCCATAGTAACAGAGTGGGTGTATTTGAACAGCGGCCTTTAAGAAAGTTGTGTCATTCCCAAAACTAGTTAGAGTTTCAGAAAGCAGCCTGTTTTATTGGAGTACTAGCGATTCTTAACCACCTTTTTCCCCACAGTGTTTCTTCTCCACTGTTGTATCAGTCTGAATTCCAGAAGATGTGAAGGGCTCCTTAGCTTTCACTCGCTTCGTAGTCATGTAGGGTAATGTGCCAAGTAGAGAAAGCTCATCCCATGAAGTAGCACAGGGAGGGCCTTGGCTTCTTCATTTGAGCACAACTGTGAATCGCACACCAGTAACTGGGTTTGTGAGCTCCAGTAAAACTTTAATCTGAGTGTGCTTGCAAGACTCCTTGAAGTGCCTTAAGACTGGTAAATCTGTGGCAACTTTGCTTCAAGAAAAAAAACCTGGTGATAGTATTAGCCTAAATGTGAGAAGGAATAACCAATGGAGGTTTCCATTTTTTTTTCTTGGGATTGAATTTGAGTGCTTTTTTTTCTTTTGTTTAAATTTCTTCTATGATTTTTTAGCATATTGTAGAAATCTAGAATGGAAGTAAACGTAGAGATACTCCCTGATGATGGTTGAACAGGAGACAGCTGGGACTTTTGACACTTAGGCAGTTGTGGGTGGCTGCCTGGGATTTTGAGGTAGGTGGAGTAACTGGATGCTTCTGTCGAAGTGCAGGAAGAGTTGGTCACGACTGTATGGGCATTTGAAATGTCTCCTGTGAAGTCATACATGGTGCTCTATAGACATAAATGAGTCAGTTTGTGCTTTCTAGAGCTGTTTTCCAGGTTCTTTGCAGACTTGAGCAGACTTATGAGCACCAGCTTCCATTTGGGTCATGCGTGGCAGCTTATCTGTGTAAGGGTAACAGCTTAGCTCAGCTCTTTTTCCTCTTTTATGTGCAGGTGCTTAGATGTCCTGGGAGGGGCTGAGGTGCTGTTGGTCAGCCTTCGTTTTCTCTTAGACAAAGTTTTGGACACTTAAATCAAGCCCGGTTGTTGGGTCAACACCACCAATTTAGCAGACCATGAGTTGTGTTAAGAGAGCAGCTGCTTACTGAAAGCTTAGGTAGTTGTCATCTGAGTTCTAGCTGATTCAGTGGGGCTGATAATTCCCTTTTGGCAACATTTAGATAATGTGTTGAAGAAAATTGTTGCTTTCATTAAGATCTGAGCTCAACAGTTGTTCCAAGATTGAGATTTCAGTGTGAGCCTCTCCAGAAGAGCAGCAGCGAGCGTCTGCATTTTGGTTGTCAGGAATATGGTACATGACTTCGTGTGTGTGCGAAGAAACCCGAGAGTAAGCGAGGCTGCTTTTTGGGATAGTTGTGTGCTGGGTATGAGTTGATTTCCTGGCGGAACACTTGCATAAAATGTTTTGTCACTCAGTTGCAGAGCTTGCCTGTCTTGGTAAATCCCTCTCTTCACAGTAGAAAACAACCCCACCTCTCTCTTTGATAACAACAAAAGTCAAACTTTGTGGTTTCTTTTTCCCTTTTGTAGCAACAAAGAAGAGAACGGGAAGCTCGAAGGCAACAAGAGCGTGAGCAGAGGCGGAGAGAACAGGAAGAAAAAAGACGTCTGGAAGAAATGGAGAGGAGGCGTAAGGAAGAGGAAGAGAGAAGAAGAGCAGAGGAGGAAAAGAGGAGGGTAGAAAGGGAGCAGGTGAGTCCATGATACAGATATATGTACAATAAGTTTGTTTCTTCTAAATTCTAATCTAATGATTTAAAAATCAGTAAGCTTAAAGCAGCTTAGAGGCAACCTAACGCTGACAGTTTCGTCTTTGTTGTCTCTGACAGCAAGTGCACTAACATAGATCGTAGGGCTTTGTGGAAAATTCTGGCAGCCTCAATATTCCATCAGAAAAAGAAGTCTTGTTGTGGTACTCATTCTAAATTCAGCTTGAGTCCCTAGGCTTGACTAAAAACCATCAGAATTGGTGAAATCATCACTGGGTCTGAAAATCGTTTCTAGACTTGTCTTGCTGGATCAGTGGCACTTGCAGGACATGCCCCTGTTCAGAAGGCCTCCTAGAGAAGGGCAGCACTGTTGCGTGTCAGCTTCTGGCACTCAGAATTGGTCAGAGGCTCGTCATAAACTTTAAATATTCTGAATCTGAGATGGAACCTTTGAGCTGCAAAGGGTTTTCCTTCCTAAAACTTAAACATGCAATCTCTCTCTTACTTTGTCTATTTAATATCAGCTCTAATAATACATGCCAGTTCAGGCAGCGAGTATATCTTAAGTTGCATCAGTGTGCCCTTAATACATTGAAAGTACAGGTGAGAAACCTTTTAAACTGTGAAATTCAGCTGCTGTATTGATGCATGTAATCTGCATGTTTTGAAATCCCTTAAAAACTCGAATCAGGGTGATAATCAGGGTGATACTTACTGTGCATGTACTGCAAAATACTGATCCCAAACAAAGGGCCAAAACTACTGTCCTAGAGGCTGATTATAAATTTCCCTTTAACTTCAGGAATGCTGGTTTTGGCCTGATATACCTTAATTTTTTCTTATATAAAGTCACTGTATTTAAGATCATTGATTGTGTTACTGTGCAATTTTATTTTGTTTGTGGATATTTCAAAGATTTTTGAGTCAAAAGGAGAGAAGACTAACCGATGGGAATAAATATATGGAAAATCTCTAATTGCAGCACAGCAATTTGCTTTTGGGCAGACACCGGGTATTCCCCCAGCTGCTTCTTAAACTGTTGAAATGCTTATTACGCACAGTGCCAATAATGATGAATGGTTGATTGATGTGGCCAAGCTGAACCACTCTGAATCATTTTTTTTTTTCTTTAGAAGAAAATACATGCCCCCTCTTAGAATTTTGGTTTACCCAAACTATGGCTCAGCCGGTGTGCGTAACGACAGCGTAGCGTATCTCATCAGTCTGTCACCAGACTTTCTATAGCTCCCATCGTGGTATCACTGATCCATTAATTCTCTCTGCATACACCGTAATCGTGTGCGTGTGCTTGTGTGTGTGCGCATGCACATGTTACATACTCCATTAATTGCATGGTAGGATGTGGCCAGCTTGGGTTTGGTGCTGCAGGGTTCGAGTCCTTCCAGGGGGTCAGGCCAAGCAGCGGGCAAACGTCTCGACCTGTTGAGGCTGCGGGTGGAGAGGTCGCCGGATCGCAAGGGCGAGCGAGTTTGGTCTAATACCTGTTTCCTGGTGGATGTTTGTTTGTGTCATAACCATCGCATAATTCAGCAAGGCTGGCAGCGTCTGCTCAGGAGAGGCTTCTGGTGAGGGCGGCAGGGGAGACAGGAGGGCAGGTCCCAACTGCGTTTGGCAGAGCCCCTCCGGGGGAGCTTGCTCCAGGTCTGCCTCCTCCATGCCTGGCTCTAGCTGTTGCTAACAGTTCATCGCACCAGTGCAACAAACTAATGTTTAATACGACTTGCATGTGACTTTGTGTTGGCTGTGTTGAGTCAGACTTGCTGTGTTTTAACTTTCCAAAACCTTCAAGTGCATTTTGCTGCTTCTTGAAACCACTTCCAAAATGAGCTCTGGCCCGTGCCGGCAAATATTTGCAGGAGTCCAAATTTCAGAATGGAAGGCGCCAAAAGCCAGTGCTCAGGAGGCAGGGCTTCCTAAATTGATCTGCAGGCACTAATCCATCCTGAAGTGCGTTTCTCGTTAAAGCTGAACTGGGGAAGTAGCGTGTGGTGTTCCACCCAGGGGGTTCTGATGCATTCCTTTTGAATAAATTTATTGCTGGGTAATTTCTATGTGACAGGAGTATATCAGGCGACAGCTAGAAGAGGAGCAGCGGCACTTGGAAATTCTACAGCAGCAGCTGCTCCAGGAGCAGGCCATGTTACTGGTAAAGCACTGTATCTGTTTTGTTCAGTAGCTATAGGATCCATTTATCCGGACAGTCCTAGGCTTCCCTCAGTCGGGCACAGCTGCACTGACAGTATTGACAACAAAGGAGCTTGATTAAAAGGCCATTTATGCTAGTGTCGTGGGCTGACAGGCACATATGAGAAGTGCTGTATGGTCACACTGCTTTTCTGGGCAGTAAGAGGAGGCTTTATGTTAAAGTGGAACAGTTCTGGTGTGATAGTCGAGTTTCTGAACAGACCTTGGCATTCAGTGAAGAACTAGAGTGCTTATGTTGCAGATCAAAAGCACACATGATATGTAAATCCACCCTGGGATACAATGGCCTAGTGTTGGTCTAAATCATTGTTTTATGAACTTTACACTCAATTTAGTATAAATAACTCTTTCTTCTTTTTTTGTGTAATAAAAATCATTTTGGACATAACTTTCCAAACATGTCAAGCTTAGCAGTACACTCTCAACTTTCCCAACCTAAGACACATGCCATATTGGTCTAACTTAGCTCTTGGCTACACTTTAACAATGAAATAAACAATCAAAAAAAAAAGAGCAACAGCAACCAGAAAGATGCATTTTTAACGGGATGGATGGGGACATGTCCACCATACAGTCAGTGTCACGTTTTGAATTACTCACGTGTTCTCTCAAAGGAATACAGATGGCGAGAGATGGAGGAGCACCGGCAGGCGGAGCGACTCCAGCGGCAGCTGCAGCAGGAGCAGGCCTCCCTCCTGTCGCTGCAGCATGATCACAGGCGGCAGCAGCAGCAACAGCAGCAGCAGCAGCAGCAGCAGCAGCAAGAAAGAAATAAACAAAGCTATCATACCCCTGAGCCAAAATCCCACTATGAGCCTGCTGAAAGAGCGCGAGAGGTAAGTTCTGCTTGTGGGCAGGAATCTGCTGCCGGTTCCTCTGCGTCTGCCAGTTGGCTTCATGGTGACTGTGGTTCTGCTGTAGTACAGTCGGAGGCCAAAGCATCACTCATAAGGGGCAGGATATTTTAAAATGTTGGCTGCTGGCTTCTGAACCCGAGAGATACTTTCATGTACTTCTGCTGCAATCACTGGAGTTCAGAGTTTTGAAGTATACAGAGTGGAAAGAAATTCTGGAAGGCTGCAGACTAAGGGAACCTGGTTTTAGGAGCTTCGTGTCAGAAAGTTAATCTCATCTGCACTTCATCAGTCATGTTTTCACAGGAAACATTGATGCAGGTGGTAATCTGTGTCTCTGGCAAGTAGAGACAATTGGAAATTGGTAGGAAATTGGAAAGCATGAACCTATGAGGGACGCTTGCACACAGCGCCTGTTTACACAGTTGGTGCTTTAACCCGTGCTCTTGGAAATTTCCTTCTCATGAATGCAAACCTGCATTTCATTAGTTTCATTTTTGAAGTGGTAAGTGTTCTCTTTCAAGATCAGGTCCTTCTCTGACAAAACAATGTGGTGCTGCCTTCTTGGACTTCAGGCACTCACAAGTCGATCTGAAACCATCAGAGTGCTGTTTGTCTCAGTGAGTGGTCCCCTGTCTTCACTGGTCCATGGGTAACATTGCTAAGCAAGTAATTGCCTCTTTGATGCATACTTGGCTCTCTTTCAGCGGTCTTACTCTTATGTTTCCCTTGAGCACCATACTGCCCACAAACCACTAGACTGGCCAATACTGGTCAAAGCTCTTAACAGCATTCATCACCAGCGTGTGGGCACTAGGTAAATACATTTTGGAACAAGAACAAAAAAATCCTTGAGGCTGTTGAACATGATAAAATAGCTGTCAGTCCACCTTTGTCCAGTAGTGCTTCATTGCCTTTGAAGTATTGCTGTTTGGGCTTGGTGAGCAAAAACTCACGTCCAAGTTCTGCATAAACCATATTTGTGCTATCTCATCAGTTTCTCTTGGTGATTGAAGTGCCTGGTACATCTCTCTCTCCTGGAAGAAGTTCAGACTTGTCCGGTATGTGGTGATGCAGGCATGGAATGGGCCTTCCTGTCCTTGTTGCATGTTTCTGGCATGCCTCTGTTAAAGCACAGTGGCAGTCCAGCACTTCTGTCGAGCATGAAGGCTGGCTCTGGGGGGATGCAGAACCATATCTGCTCCTTGTCTCCCATTTTCTTTTCAGAGTTGAAAAGGAATCATAAAATAGTTTGGGTTGTAGGGGACCTTAAAGATCATCTGGTCCAATCCCCCTTCCATGAGCAGGGACACCTTGCACCAGACCAGGTTGCCCAAAGCCCTGTCCAACCTGGCCTTGAACACTTCCAGGGAGGGACATCCACAACTTCCCTGGGCAACCTGTGCCAGTGTCTCACCACCCTCACAGTAAAGAATTTCTTCCTCATGTCTAGTCTAAATCTATTCCCTTCCAGTGTAAACCCATTCCTCCTCATTCTATCACTACCTGCCCTTGTAAAAAGTCTCTCCCCAGCTTTCCTGTAGGCCCTCTTTAGGTACTGAAAGGCTGCAATAATGTCTCTCCAGAGCCTTCTCTTCTCCAGACTGAGCAGCCCCAACTCTCTTAGCTTGGCCTCACAGGGAAGGTGCTCCAGCCCCCCCAATCATCTTCATGGTCCTCCCCTGGACTCGCTGTTGTGGTCTTTTAATTTTGTGATTGCTGTAGCTAGAAGGAGTAAAGTGAAGGCACAGAAAAGTTGCCTTAGTATTCAGGTCTTCCCAGAGATTGCTATGTAATATTCTTTTTAAAAAGTGTGGTTCAAGTATGGCCATAATATCTCGGTGCTTGGCAGTGAGAGCAACACCAGTTAATCTTAACAGCAGATGTTAACTCTGATGTAATTCTTGACATAAAATAGTGAATTGCAGCAAGTGTTCTGCGCCTCACACTTTCAGGCATACTGCTCTCCACAGAAAGTCTCCATCTGTGGAGATGCTGGCCATCAGGGTGATAAGCCAAACTGGATTAACTTTCCTGTTCTGGCAAAGTCTAATGGTGATTAGAGGGTTGGTTTTTTTTCTTTTTCCCATTGCAGTGGCAAGGCGAATATAAGGAAAAGGACTTAAGATTGGCTCTGGGAAACAGTGGGGAGCTTAGAGCAAGCAATGAAGCTTAATACCATTTCGTGGTCCAGACAGTCAGATGACTGGAACAGGACCTGTTTCCATCCAGGGATGCACTCACTATCTTCCCACTTCTTGCATGGTTTTAAGGACAGGTGGCTCGTGCAGTTTATGTGCTTTGTGGAAGAATCCTGCTATCATCTACAGCTAAAGACATGAAAACCTGTTCCTTCAAACAGAAGGGTTTAGGGGTTTTTCCTTGCTCTATTCATAGCAACGAGTCTGGCCTGTTTTTTAAGCTTTAAAAGCTGGCTCTCTGGAGTTGAACATGGTGGTGAAAATGATTGTATGGGGAAGGTGCTTGCCTCCATTATTGCTGTGTTTTCCAAGACATGGTGTATTTTGTGTAGATCTGGCAGAAGTTTCTCTGCCTGTTCCCATAGGCAAGCTCTTACTGTACTCAAATTTTGGAAAGCTGAGGCAGGTTGGGTTTCTAAAGCAGACCAGCTAAGGCATCCTGGAATCTTGCCTTTGTCTTCTGGCGGGGGTATATGAACAGCCCATCTCTGCAGACCATCACTACTGGGGAACACTTAGGAAACCACCCCAATACTGGTTTTGTGCTCCAAGCACGAGGGTTAAAGCAAACGCTGTGAGCAGAACCTCAACAAATGAAATTAGCCCAAGCTGCCAGTTTGGTCTGTCTTTGATGCTTTGATAAAATGCTGGGAGTTCAGAGTTCCTCAGTGGCAGAAACATGCACACTGCTCTGATTCCAGCAACAAACAGTCTTAGGAAATGAGAGGACATTCCTTTCTGCCTGGAGCCTCCCTCCATCTCTTGCCCTTCATACCTCTCACTTTGTTCACGATGCTGTGGCCTTGGAAGAGGCAGTGTTTCTGCATGGAGACCTGGCTTGATGTTCTTTTGAGGACTGAGCACTTTCTGACTTAGTCTTCCCCTTGACAAGCTCTCAAAGTTTGTGTGTGATTGCTTTTGCACCTCCCTGAGAACCAGAAACAAGCTGTTGGGACTGTTCTTTGCAGCCTGTGAGGTTGTGTTGATAAGAGAGAGGATGACCAGTCCTACATTTTCGTACCTAAGCCCAAACAGCCTCCAGTATTTTCAGGTAGAGAAGCATATCCTGTCTCTTCTTGCACTGCTAAAGAGACAAGCACAGAAAAGTAGATAATCAAGTAACATTGATTGAGTATGGTGGCTGACTATAATAAGGGATAGCAATGGGAAATGTACTTTTATATTGTAAGGTTGGTTCTGTTTTCATATATCCTTTTCATTGCAAGGAAAATAATGATGGATAGTAACTAGTCTAGGCAGAAAGAAGCCCCATAATCGTCTTTCATCATATCACTTGACATATTATTGCCGCCTCTATCCTCTCTTCCTAGTATGGATTTTCCATATTGGCATACTTGCCACTTTGGTGTAGTTCACTTTTATGGTGCTGGTGAAAGCGGTAGGGAAAAAAATCCTGCCAAGCCCCAGATGTATGTGGTTTCTTTATGGTAAAGGAAAGGTGGTGGTAAACTTCGTATTTCTGCTGTAATTGGTTTTATTGACCCCAGGCTTAACTTTGACTTATTTTGGCTTAGGTGGAGGAGAGATTTAGAAAAACTAATCAGGGCTCCCCTGAAGCACAGTCTAAGCAGATGGGCAAAGTGTTGGAGCCACCAGTGCCTTCAAGATCAGAGTCCTTTTCCAATGGAAACTCAGAACCTGCTCAGCCTGCCCTGCAGAGGCCAATGGAGCCCCAGGTAAGTGCCCACGAAAAACATGGTGAGCCTGCAGGAAATGCAGAAGTCCTAACATGTTTCCTTCAAATTTGCAGATCTTGGCACTTCGAATGCCTTATGTAAAGGGTTCCACAAAGCAGCTTATTCAGTAGATTTGCTCTTAGCCTATTTTTACTTATTTTATTGATGAATTTATTTATTCTGTTACTGTCGTAGCAACAGCAGAGTGGTGTGCTAAACACCAGTGACAGTTGCAGTGCACTTTCACAGGTCAGAATTCGATCTGTACAAGTTATTTACGGCCAAAAGATGCTCAGGAAAGAAATGAGCTGGCTTAGTTTTTCAAATTCTTGCGGAAAAAGCTAACTAAACAAGTGGTTTTTAATAGTATGAGCACTGCTTCAAAGAGATTTACAAAACAGGACTAAGAAAAGCAGTTTTGTTGTCAGTAGGCTTACAGTTGCTAAATAGAGCTCTGTTACCACCCCTGGAAAATAAAAAGAGGTTGAAACCACTGAGCTGCGTGGCTGCCATCATTCTGTTGTTTACTAATGAAAAGCCTCCAGATCCTGGTATCTGTATCTCATAGGAATTACAGCATGAATTTAAAAGTAACCTTTGTCTGAAACGTAGACATAGCCCATAAATTCTGAGTGATTTAGATATGCTAAATTAAGCAGTACAGTTCTGCATTCAGTTCCTCTGTTTCCATGCAGAATTCTCTTCTCCCAAATTAAGTCTGTTGATGACAGTGCAGGCTAAAACTGTCCCTGATTGTGACTAGGTATTGCAAGTCTTTTGGGCAAGAGGAGAATTTGAGCAGACGGGAGAGTGGGAGAAATCAGGACAGAACTTCATCTCTTGCGCATTAATTCCTGGCTTTTATTCAAACCTCCATGTCTATTTCAAAATATTGGACTTGTATCTTCATGCTCTCTGTGCCAGTTACTTTTCTAGTCTGAGTCTTCCACTTTAAGGATAATCAGGCTCTTCAACAGCTGTGTGTATTAAAATTGAGGAAATAATAATCATATAAAAACAAATACAACCAGCCTACTGAAACTGGGATTGAAAGCAAAGTTTTGCTTAATTGTTAGGTGTGAAAACAGTATGTTCCTCAGTTATGACCTTTCTTCCTCCTTAGTTTCAGAAATTAACTCTGAAACGCAGGTTTATGCACAAGGAGGGAGCAGGCTGATGGGTCAATATGGATTTCATTAGAAATCCCAATGGAGTTTTAACTCTGGAGTCACTGTTGTGCCTTCTTAATATGTGTAATTGGATATGTGTGCGTGTACATGTGTACTTAGTTTGTGTGTAAATATGTATATATGTACAGTATGCAGTACATATATGGTGTAAGTATAATATGCATTGTACATAGGTATACTATATACAATATATATTATGGTTTTTATATATATATATATATTGCAATGACTGTAAAGGAATAAAGGCTTTTTGTGTTATGGTCTTTCTCCAAAAGTTAGGAACTGTATCTAGTTCCTAAATTTATTAGGTAACGTAAATGTCTGTTGGTTTGCACATTTGACAGCATCCTTTAATTTTGCACATTTCTTCAATTGGATACCTATTTCCAATTTCCCAGCGCACCAGTGCTGCCATGAGACCTGACCAAAGCCCACTGAAGACTGGGGCACAGAGGGCAACTTCTGTCTTGAATGGCCTTTGGACTCAGGCTCACGGTGCAGCTATTAGGTCCCCTTTTGGGCACCAGTGTATGTGTACGTGGAGAGCGTATCTCTCAAAAAAACGCATATGTGCCGTATTTTCAGTCTGTGGCGTTCTTTGGGTGCTTGCCTCGCTTTTTAAGTGCATTGATTCCACCCCACGCTTACCTAATGCCATAACCAATTTGTCTCTGCCCGCCCCACCTGCCTTTATTCTGTGTTAATTTGGAAAGCCAGTTATACTGAGCGCATTGAATGTTTTATGTTTTGTTTTCTTGTAAGGTACAGTGGTCCCATCTGGCATCTCTCAAGAACAATGTTTCCCCTGTCTCGCGATCCCATTCCTTCAGTGACCCTTCTCCCAAATTTGCTCATCACCATCTTCGTTCCCAGGACCCATATCCACCTTCACGCACTGAAGTGCTAAATCAGAGTTCTGACTCTAAGTCGGAGGTACCTGACCCCACCCAAAAGGCTTGGGCTAGATCAGACAGTGACGAGGTGCCTCCAAGGGTAAGGAGTAGAAAGACAGATGTGTGCTATCTTTCTATTATTATTCATTATTATTTTTTTAAGGATGTGATACCCTGGGCGCTGGGAAGACCGTGCCCTCATGCCAGCATTGGTAACAGCATTTTAGAAGGCAGATCATAACGCAGGCGTTCAGTCAATGGGTTAATGATAATCAACCTTAGGTACAATATTGAAGCTTCATATAAAATTGGCAATTATTTATAGAAAGCTGCTATTTCAGAGAGACAATTTATTATGCAAAGTTAACAAATCATTACCATATTCAGGAAAGAATTTAAAATATCCCTGAGGTTATTGCTCAGAGTTAATTTTCCTCTTCATCTGTTAGCAACCCAAACTATGAATCATAGACGTATTTAAAATTGAGATGGAACTGAACAAAAAGGAAACATTCAATATATTTCCTCCTCCTTTCCCCTTCCCACTCCTCCTCCCATCCACTGGGATTTGCTTCTTCTGAGTATATTCTTGCTCCCCCACCAGTCTTTGCCTTCTGCTGATCCATTCCCAGGCATTTGTTTGGTTCCCCTGAGCTTATTCTCCTAATTCTCATGCTGTTTCAGCAAATTGCTTTGTGCCTCCCCTGCTTCAGTCAAAATGCCATATTCTTTTTAAATGTCTCAGTAGTTGGAGGGTAGCGGGGTATGTATGTGTCCGTGTGGTAATTACTAAACACTACTTAATGTTAAGACTAAACTTTGAGTTCTCTTCAAAATCCGAACAGCATCCCAACTAAGGCTCTTGGTTTTGTGGGTGTTTCTTTCTTTTGGTCATTGATGCTAGCTTGGACTTAGAATAAGTGGTATTTAAATGGTGAGAATATATTCTGTAGCAGAAGAGGTTTAATCTTCCTCTTCTCTCTCTCTTCTTCATGGGTTTAACACAACATTTTTTCTCCCAAGGTACCTGTGAGAACAACGTCCCGATCACCAGTCCTGTCCCGCCGTGATTCTCCACTGCAGGGCAGTGGGCAGCAAAATAACCAAGCCGGTCAAAGAAACTCCACGAGGTTTGTAAGCCTATGTGTCATTGCCTTCCCCGAGCTCGAAGGAAAAGGCTTATGGAAAGCCAGGCATTTTCAGAGAGCTTTTGGCATTGCCTGTTGGATATGAAAGGAAGATGAATTTGGATTTCTTTTCAGTAATGATTAATATTAATTTCACTTGATGTGGCATTTGTACCAACACACACTGGCAAAATTTCTTCTTCCCTCTCCTCCTTTGAGTTGCCTGCCCTGTAACTTTTGCAGTAATTTCAAAATTTCCTTAAGAAAGGAATCTTACTGTAAAAATGTGGCCATTCATGAACATTGTGCCTTTTGGTGCAACAGATCATCTTGGGTGCACTTGTGGGGTTTACTGGCAGCAGAATTGTTTGTAACATCTGAAGCAAACTCATCTCAGAAACTTTCTGGCCTCTCAGCCGAACCAGACTTTAAGACAGAGAGAAGCATCTGTGAGCTGTGATATACAGCATCTCTGTGGGCAGGCCACTTCTAAACTGGCTCACTGGAACAGGGGTAAGGGTATTTTGTGAGAGGCAGGCCGTGCTGGCTTTTTGGCTTGTGCTTGTGTGGCCAGAGTACTTCTGAGCCAATTTCAAACTTGCTGCATGCAGGCTGAGAGAGAACAGTCCACCTTAGGTTGGATACACAAGAATGGCAGGTAGTCCCAAATAAAAATATTGCTTATGCCCACCTAGACTTCTTGGTTTTAACCATCCTAAATTAATAGGTATTTCAAAGGGAGCCACTGCTTGGGTTGTGAAGCATCACTGGTGCCCTCAGCTCAACTTTAAGTGTTCTTTCAGATAAGTTATTAGAAAAGAACTGAGGAAGAGAGATGTTTGAGTTTAGAAACAAGAATGTGAAACTGAAGTGTGTGACAAAGACATTCCTCCTTCCCCTGCTGCAGCAATATAGAGCCTCGTCTGCTGTGGGAAAGGGTGGAGAAGCTTGTACCGAGACCAGGCAGTGGCAGTTCTTCGGGTTCAAGCAACTCCGGCTCCCAGCCTGGCTCCCACCCTGGATCTCAGAGTGGGTCTGGATAGCGGTTCCGGATGAGATGTAAGTCCTTCCTCCACCCTTCATAATGTTGTGTTTCTAAATTTACTGAGTCGTGCAGCACTCGGTAATGAAGGATGATAACCTTCACTGGGAAAGACCTTTGAGCATGCAGTATTAAAGATGGGTTAACTTCCAGTACCCTCCTTGGCTATATGCCCTTGCTTGGAAAGACAGTGGGTGCAGAAGTTGTTGTGGAAGTGTTTCAGTGTTCTCTGAGTCATGTTCAGTCACTGCTGCATTTTCTCATGTGCAAACAGCCCAGGCTCCATGCTCTCATAGTCCCCTTCCTCCTATGTGCAAGGGCACCTTTTGATGCATGTTTGCTTGTCACCTTGTTGGTTGCTGAAGGGGTGCAGACTGTTATGGATAGCTCTCAAGTGGGGTGTGTTGGGTGCTGATGCAGGTTTTCCAGCTCGTGGCCATACTCAAGTTATCCACTTTGATTTACAGCCGTGTGATGGTTTACTTTAGCTTCAGTCACAGGTCAGCTGTACAGATCACAGCTTATGATGGTCTTTCAGGGGCAGTGTAATACTGAGTAAGTGAAACTTAGCTCTTGCTGTAAGCCACTGCCTGATAACCTTCTCGCTTCCCTTCCCCACTCCAAAGTAAGAAAACATATTTTATCTCCTTGCTTAATATTCTGTTCTGCGTTCCTTTCGGGGTCTTGACACATGCAGCATCATCCAAATCAGAGGGTTCGCCATCACAGCGTCATGAAAGTGCACCTAAAAAGCCTGAAGAGAAGAAGGAAGTCTTCAGACCTGTCAAGCCTGCTGTAAGTTGCATCCACTTTCCCCTGTCACCCCTCTCTTCCAGCTAGGCCCAGAAAAAGCACAGTGTGAGCTTTCATTAATGATGCCATTGGGGTTGAACTGCAGCTTGAGTTGGAGTTTGTATCTGTGGGCCCAGCAGCATGTCCTGGACTCTGCAATTGCCTGCACATGCCACAGTACTTTAAACATTAGAATTTGCTCTGCCTCTGGAACGGAATTCTGCTCTCTGGTTTTCTTCTTTCCTAACCTTTGCCTTTCTCTCTTTCAATCCTGTGCTTCCTTCCTGGGGCTGGACCAATGATCATGCATTTGACCTGAATGTGCCAATGCTGGGCTGAATGGTGCAGGGAGAAGTGGTAAGACCTTAAATTGTTGCTATTTTCCATGAAAGATTGCTGCTGGTTTCTTAATCTGACTGCTGTAACAGTTGATTACAGCTCTATATCCAGGTGTATCTGGGGGATCACAGTGAGTTTCAGTGTTTCCAACTTTCCTTAAAACTTTTTTCTGTTGCTGTCGTGATACTGCACTAGCACCCAAATCTGTCAGTTAAAGCTGCTTTATTAAAGAAACATAGAGGTCGATCCTTCATGTCTGGTAGTATAACGTGTGAGGTATGTGCCATAAACTGTATTCATCTAAATAAGGCATAGCAACACAATTGAGAATACTGACTGCAAACCTGGTTTGCCCACGCTCCAAGCTGCAGAACAAAAAGCAGCTTGTGTCCCATACAGTTGTGTGCGAGAGAGCTGATGCCAATGAATCTGACCTCTCAGGTGAACTCTTTAGCATGGATCCATGCAACTGGAAACAGATCAAAAGGTTTCAAGATCAGCTCACTGCGACTGTGCCTTAGGTGGCCCAATAATTCTTAGGATGTTTTTGCTGCCTACCTTTCTTGTGGTGGATGCTATTAACCTGCAAAGTTAAGGAAGATGAACTGTGACAGTCAGCCACTGTTTGAGAGTGGATCTGGGTGCCTATATATGTCCTTCGGATGGTATCGTAGGATAAACTGAAGTCATAAACAAGGTAGTTTGGATTCAGAGTATGCATATTTTTCTATAATATGGGAAATGCCTCCTTAGGTTGAGTCTTTAGGTGCTTTAATTTATCAGAAAGTGACTTTTGCTAACTGTATCAGGAATGAGTAAATTGAAGTGATACTGCTGGGGCTATGGAAACACAGCAGTGGACAAGTGAGCAAACTCGGGTGCTAATCCAGTGGGGTTGTCTTGCAAACTCTTCTCCTCTCTTCCTTGCAAAATAATTTTTTTTTTCCCTCCCTCTCCCATCAGGATTTAACTGCACTGGCAAAGGAATTGCGAGCAGTAGAGGATGTGCGACCTCCACATAAAGTGACGGATTATTCGTCCTCAAGTGAGGAGTCAGGGACGACAGATGAGGAAGATGATGATATGGAACAAGAAGGAGCAGATGAATCTACTTCTGGACCAGATGATGTCCGAGCAGTGTTAGTTCTTCTGTGTTTGGACTCTGTTTTACTTCTTAAGGGGTTGAAGGAAAAGGATGTTTGGTATTTTGGGCTTGTATGTTAGTTCTTTCAGCTTACAGCGATCTATGAGCAAAACATAGCAGCCTTTTGTGTTCACATTTTCAAACAGTGAGAGCAATATTTTCAAAATCCAGCTGAGCTTCTAGGAGCCAAGTTAGCAGATAAGTCTCTTCAAGTCATTTCTGCAAAAGGAGAATCAGTTTTTCAGCCCTTTTATAAAGTACCATTGGTCTGCATTTAAGTAGGCTGAATCAAGCTTCTATAAATTGTCCTTTCCCCTCTTCTCCCTTTGAGAATGGGTGGAGAATGGATTGAGAGCAGCCCCGAGGAGAAGGACTTGAGAGTGTTGGTTGGTGAGAAGCTCAACATGAGCCAGTGATGTGCACTTGCAGCCCAGAAAGGGAACTGTATCCTGGGCTGCATCAAGAGAAGCGTGTCCAGGGAGGTGATTCTCCCCTCTACTCCACTCTTGTGAGACCCCAGCTGGAGTAACGTGTGCAGCTCTGAAGTTTCCAACAAAAGAAGAGCATGGACCTGTTGGAGCAAGTCCAGAGGAGGGCCACAAAGATGATCAGAGGGCTGGAGCACCTCTCCTATGAGGCGAGGCTGAGAGATCTGGGGAGCTGTTCAGCCTGGAGAGGAGAAGGCTCTGGAGTGACGTTATAGCAGCCTTCCAGTTCCTGAAAGAGGCCTACAAGAAAGCTGGGGGCATGTAGTGACAAGATGAGGGGTAGTGGTTTCAGACTGGAAGAGGGTAGATTTAGATCGCATATTAGGAAGAAATTCTTCACTAAGAGGACAGTGAGACACTGGCACAGGTTGCCCAGGGAAGTTGGGGACGCCCCGTCTCTGGAAGTGTTCAAGGCCAGGTTGGTCAGGGCTTTGAGCAACTTGGCCTGGTGGGAGGTGTCCCTGCCCATGGCAGGGGGTTGGACTGGATGATCTTTAAGGTCCTTTCCATCCCAAGCCATTATATTATTCTATGATTTGTTATAACAGAAGTGGTGTTTAACAAACTCCTGACTTTTTTCATTTCATAGAAAAGCCTTTCTGGGAAGGCTATATAAATATTCCACTCTGATTACAATATAAATTAATTTTGATTTGGTGTGGGGCAGCAAAAGCTAGGGCACAAATGTTATTACCTCACCCCAGTTATTTCTTGTCTGGTATATAGGTCAACGTTGAACTTGAGCAATGGTGAAACAGAGTCAGTGAAAACCATGATCGTCCATGACGATGTGGAGAGTGAACCTGCCCTGACTCCTTCTAAGGAGGGCACTTTAATTGTCCGACAGGTATTGCTTTTCCTTCCCTGTGCAGTGCTGCACCTTTTCTGTGCTCATTAACCCACTCGCTCATTCACCCATGCTGTTTCTACATTATATTTGTTGTTCGTATTATCAAGACACAGCTGTAGTGAATTTCAGATGAGCCAGATGTTTGATGCATGCAAAGAGGAGAGTAGCCCTTCACCCCTTGCTACTGTTTTGCATGCTTTCCAGTGACACCCATGGCAGCACCATGCAGGGTACCTCAAAGTCTGTGGGAGAGAAGGGTAGAAAAGCTGCAGGTGTATGGAACGAGAAGGTAGTTTAGTTTTACTGTAAATGAAACATGGCTTTCAGAAGCGGGGCTGGGGGAAAGAGACTGATGAGGGGAGCATTCAGGGTGTTTTTAAAATTGTTCTGAATCTGTAGTTGAGGGCATACCGACCACCCAGATAACACACACACACACACGTACATACAAATTCGTGCAACAGTTAGCGTGGGGCAACAGAGGAGCAAAATAGGTGGTGAGGCAGAGAATGTGGACAGAGCTAGAGTGCTGTGGTGTTGCCTTTGAGTCCAAAAATACTGCATTTTTGTGTCTCTGAAAGATAATGATTCCCTGCTTTTAAATGAGCTCGTGTGTTAATTAGCATGCTAGCTTATAGGAGTTTCCTCAGTAATCGCATTTCTGAATTTCACAACTGAATGCCAATTTCTTAATTGAGCCTTCTGGTTTGATAATTAAGATTTCATGCTAATTGTTTTGAATAGTTAGCTGAAGGCATTCACTAGACAGTCCAAGCTCGTATCTGTACGGGATTTAAGTTAGTTTTAAACCGAACAATAGGGGAAAAAAATCCTCCCCCGCCCCCAGAAATGTGCTTGTCCGCATTGTGGTGGAAGACTTACCGGTGCAGTTACCCTTCTGTTAATTAGTGGAACTGGCTGTGCAAGTCAACCACACAAACTAAGCTTTCACCTGCCAGAAAAGGTAGGAATTTGCTGAATTCTAGTAGCTCTGCCCACTTTCCCTTTCTATCCAGGCATCAAGGCATGGATTATCAGCTTATTTTTAAAAATAAATTAAAAATAAATGTCAAAAGGTAGGAAGTGAGCAAAGAAGAGAAGGAGAGAGGTTGTTAGAGATATAGACCTTTAAGCAGCACTTGAGCAAGACAAGTGTGCCTGTTTTTTCTACAGAGTACAGTTGACAAAAAGCGTGCCAGCCATCATGAGAGCAATGGCTTTGCCGGTCGCATTCACCTCTTGCCAGATCTCTTACAGCAAAGCCATTCCTCCTCCACTTCCTCCACCTCCTCCTCCCCATCCTCCAGCCAGCCGACACCCACCATGTCCCCACAGACACCCCAGGACAAGCTAACTACTAATGAGGTATGTCTTACACCACAGCTGGCTGCTTTCATAGGGTTATAGCAGCATTGCCTAGTAGCTAGTTTGCAAAGGAACTCCAGCCAATTTCCCCTGCTTTTTTTTTCCTGTCACCTTTGTTCCCACCTCCCAAATAACACATTTCAGTTCTGTGTAAGAAGCCCTTAACTCTAGAGCAGTCCCACGCCAAACTTGCCAGTTTACTATTTTTGCTTCCTCTTAGTGAGTTATTAATTGCATGGCATTCGTTTTAAACTAAACTACTGCGTTTTCAAGCCAGTACTCTTTTATTTTTAAATTCTGTTTTATCCTGGGAGCAGGCTAATTGCAAGTAGTGCGCCTCTTAAAAATTAGCAGTTAATTTTGGCTTTATCAGTAAAGGCTGGGCTAGTAACTCCGCACGTACGAGGAACGTGGGAACTTACCCTTTGGGAGAGGAAGCAGCCATGGAGGGATTTTGCTCTTTAAAGCTAGCCACATGGGCTGGGTGGACAAATCAGATGTTGCCCAGGAGGGTTGTAAAAGCCTGGGGTATTGTTGTTTTGGAATAATGAATGGGGGATAAAGTATGTGTGCTCTGAAAAGCAGCTGTGTAAAGAGGACTGTTCTCCCCCAGTGCTGGTTGTGTGCCAGTGGAGAAGCAAGGCTTTGCCATGGGGAAGGTTCCTCTTGCTGTCCTGGACTGGTCCCAGCACGGTGCCTTCCCTTACCTACTGAGTGCTAGTGGACAAGCCCAGTCCTTCATGTGTGTGTAACCCCTCGCTGCAGAGGAGATGCACACGTGTGAACGAAGGGTCCTTCGCCCCTTATCGACCCCTAGCAGTAAGTGAGGAGCCCAGCATGGGGGCAACACTCCCAGCTAGGCAGCCAGCCTGGCTTTTGGGTGGAGCTTTTTTCTGTATGCAAGCAGGAGTGGTACAGGGGGAGAAAAATTCAGGGAAAAGCACCTTCTCAGGTGGAGCCATCCTGCCGTGTAGGCGTACAAGTGCTGTGACGAGGAGAGGTTGCGGTGAGCTGGGTAGGCCAATGGCAGTGCACGTGTTTGCTGCAGGATCAAAAATGCTTCTGAACTACATAACAAGAGGGAGGGTAGGAGGGTTTCCACCTGGAAGTTCGGTTAGCATGGTACTTGATGTTCAGCTGTACATCATTGGTCTTTGATCTTTCTAAAAGTGCAGTCCTGTAGGTTATAGAGATCAGTTGATTGATCCAGAGATATGCTTGCTCATTACTTTGATCTAAGCAATAAATAAGCAGGGTTCAGGTAACTCAGCTTGGGAAATGGAGGCTGTGGCAGTGGCTGGCGGCGAAGGGGCCTTTTGGTATTGAGTTATACAGGGAAGTGATACACTCTTAAGACCTATTGCTGTATTTTGTGCAGAGAGTAGAGGCTTAGAAAGATCAGAAGTTGAAAAGCAGTTGATGATAAAGAAGTGTCTCTAGCTACATTTGCATAAAGCTGAGCAAAACCCCAGTACTGCTTGGCATAACTTGCCCACATGCACGCCCTTCATATTTATACTTTTTTTTTCCCCTCACTCGTCCCATTCTGCTTCAGTGTGCAGTGTTGTCACTATAATACTAAACTGGCAAGGGTTTCCAAGTCCATTCCATTTCCACTTTTAACACTTTGTTGTTTCACTTGTCTTCTTCGTTTCTTTTAAGTTTTTTTTCATGTTTAGAGCACATAACTCAGCAAGCACCAGTGATTTTATCCACTACATATTCATAGCTTCATATCACCGTTTGCTACACCGTCCACACTAATGAGCCCCTTTGTTCGATACAGGTTTAATATGTTGCTTTTTCAAATAAAGGTGGAAGAACCTGCTGCAGCTTTCTGGCAAGAGGCTCAGGTTAAACACAATAGGGAGAATGTACAGTAGTGGACACTGAAACAAAAATCTATTGTAGAAGTGAACGCTTGATCCCAAGTGGTTCTGATTTTGTTGCACAAGCCAAGAGATCAAACTTCATAATTTATTAAACTAGCTCACTTTAGGAGATGCTTCATAAATACAAGGCTTGAAGGTAGCGGACAGCTTGCAGATAAGATAGTATACATACATTTAAGCAGATTTTTAAAAAAGGGACATTTCCTCGCTTTGCGCCTGATTGTAGTGGCCAGTCCTAAAATTCTTCACTAGCAGCTGAGATGACAGAAGCGACGATTTAGCTAATTGCATTTTGCTGTAACATGTGCAGTGTGCATATGTATGTAGTTCAGGTGTGGTGCCTGCAGTGCGTTGTGTGTCTATAAGGAAGTATAAAAGCTTGGGGAGGCTCTGCAGCATAATTCTGTAGTGACTTAAGAATGTTGGTTGTTGTTATCCGTGCTTTTTATTGTCATTAATATTAATAAAGTTGAAATTTACATTGCAGACTCAGTCCGCTAGTAACACACTCCAGAAACACAAATCTTCCTCCTCCTTTACACCTTTTATAGACCCCAGATTACTACAGATTTCTCCATCTAGTGGGACAACTGTGACTTCTGTGGGTAAGTAAAGTAGTTGAAGATGGCAATTGAAAAAAAAAGGGTTCAGTGACTTCAGTGGCTCTTTAAAGTACTTACAAATGTTACCATCATGCTTTTTACTTGATTTGCAATGGATTGCATAGTTTGTTTATTTTTCCATTTACATTTCTTACAAAAAGAAAGGCTTGCTCAGTATTCTCAGTTACTGATTTGGGTTGTTTGGTGTAAAGAAAATATGGCCAGAATTTAGCACTTAAAGGTTATTACATGTGCTTTACTTTTCTTTTTTTCAGTAGGATTTTCTAGTGAAGCAATGAGATCAGAGGCAATAAGGCAAGACCCTACACGGAAAGGATCAGTTGTCAATGTGAATCCCACAAATACGCGACCACAGAGTGATACTCCGGAGATTCGCAAATACAAGAAGAGATTCAACTCCGAGATACTGTGCGCTGCCTTATGGGGTAATGCAAACCTGACCCTCCCTTCCCTCCTGCAGAACTGCAGACGTGCGAGTGTGAGCTTACGGTCTTTGAGAATGCATCTCTGAAACCTTAACTGTTTCTCTGCATTTATTCAATGCTTATTCACATCTTTTTGTTGCAGCAGCTGATTATTACTATGCTGCTTCTGCTTTTATATAATTTCTCATTGGTGTGTGTATGCTGCTGCTGGCACAGTTCAGACTTCACTCAGCTGATCAAGGTGTCCCTTTTTCTCCAGCCTCCGTCAGGACATCTTTTGTGACATTTGGACACTTGTGGTCATCTTTGCGTTGCACACCTGCTACACACAGGGTATTCCATTCGAAAAATAATCGTTGCCCTGAGCCTCTTGCCTAACACATTGTTGCGGAGCTTGATTTAGATGTGTTTCGTAAGATGACTTTCCACCCCAGTCATCAGTTTATGTAGGAAGGAAGGGGGAAGAGAGAAGGGTAGTAGAGACATTTTCAAGTGTGAGGCTGTGGCTTGGTTTTGGCAAGAGTGGTTACTGCAGGGGTATGGGGTGTCAGCTGACCAAGTGTGTCTGGCCGCCTTGTCACAAGGGTAATTGATGTGGGTGTCAGACAATTCGTCAGGGTCCCGCAGGGGTGAGAGGCTTGGAGCTGTGCTTGTTGCCTGCTGCAATGTGGAATCACTGCTGCAGCACCCTGCAAAAGCATTTCTCTGCTCTGTCATTTCTTTCTTGGCCACAGTCTATCTGTCACCTTAATTTTTTCATTTTCTAGTTGTTAATAAATTATGCTTGTGTATATTACACACATATTTATCTAGTACCCCTACACAGACTGTAAATGCACATGCATGTGATTTTAAAAACTGTGAAGAAGAAAGTTGGCTGTTCCCCTGAGTCACGCAATGATTGTATAGGTAACACAGTGCACTTTTCTTGTTTACATTTTCACAGCTCTTTCCAAGGCTTTAGTTCTCTTTTGGGGTTATTTCCAGCATTTCCTGTTTCTCAGAACAGCACTGTTGTCTTACCCTTCTTGCCTGCAAAGCTATGTCAATGAAATAGTTTTCCTGACACCTTATCTTCATATCTGCTGTTTTCTTTATTTCCAGAATAATTCTCTGATAAAATGCAGACTTGAGCAAATCCAAACTTTCAGGCTGTGAGAGACTGAAGGCAGAGAGAGATCGTATAAGATCAGTAAAGATGACTCAGAGTTTCTCTGATCTGCCTTGTTTTGCCAGTAGCGATTTGTGTTAATGGTTTTTATATGGTTTTCTTTGATCTACGTATCTGACTGTTACAGTGATTTAAAGCATAGGTGTAAAATCCTAGAGGTGTTTTGCAGCTATAACAAAGCACTTCCTTGTTGAACATTTAGGGCCAAACTGATGGTGATGCAAGCTGGTACACATGCTTGTTTCTTGATAAGGTTTAGCCTCCTTTACCCTTAAGCAAATTAAGCCATTTCATAGTGATGTTTCTTACTCAAAAAAAGGGGGGCTTGCTTTGCTTTGTTTTGCTTTGCCTTTACCAGTGGTAATGCCATAGTATCTGGCAGATTGCTGATTGCATTAGGACTATAGTGCTGTTTCTTCTCGTTCTGAGTGGTGAAAGTCAGTGATGACATGGATGCAGTAGCACAGATTTTTACGCCCAGCCTCCACAGAGAGACTGTACTTTTTCAGGAAGCATTTCCATTTGTTTGAAAAACCAGAAATGCTTAATTGTAGGGTGCCAGTAGAAGAGCTCTGCTGGCTGTGAATGAAGACAGTACCAGCATTTTAAAATACAGGCACTGCTTGCTGCCAGTGTAGTGCCTCATTAGTTTCATTTCAAAATGTATGTAGCTAAGGGAAGGGGTCGGGGATGGGCACACACATAAACCCGACGTAGAAACAACTGCACCACAAAGGCAGCAGAGGAAGAAATGAGGGTGGAGGCAGGAGCAGTTGAGCCCTGGTGTGCAAAGAGGGAAAAGGACCATAAAGGAGCAGTTTGCATGTGGCTTGCTTTGAATTGTAATCCACATTGGAAAAGATACATATTGTAACTGAATCACAGCTTTAGTCAAGGGGTCCTGGAGCTGCAGGAAGGAGACTGCTGGGCGCTTCCTTGGCTGGTTTGCTGCTGCTGCCGCCCATGCCGAGCCCTGACTCAGCGCATGCCTTGCTCTCCCTGCTTCCTTCTACCCCTTCCCAGTTTGAGGATGTCTCCCAGTACAGGAGATGATCAGTGTGAAATGCTCCTGAGGTGAAACACTGCTGGGGGCTGTGGGAAGGGATTCAGTGGGTGCAGACCCATGTGGGGATGCAGAAGCAGGAGGAGGTCAGGAAGGGGACAGAGGAGGTAGCGACAGCTGAAGGAGAGCTGGGGAGGGCGGCAGGCCCTCTCTTACAGGAGTCTTACAGGCTCTGTGCCTGCCAGCATCCATGGGTTCTCCTGCATGGAGGAGGCAGAGAAGGAGTGGAGCAGCAAATCTGAGCAAAGAGACTTGATGGTTTCTGAGGACTGCTGGGACCTGGGAAGTTTTTCCTCTATGTCTACATTTTTCTTCTTCTGCATGTTTTTTTTCATCCAGCCAGAGGCTTTTTGGAGTGCCCCAGCACCAGGATCCCGAGCCCCTTCCCCATTACTACCTCCTCCTGACTGCTGCTCTGCTCCCCATTGACGCCCTGTCCCCTTTGGGAGACACCTCGTGTCCTCCTGGGTCAGAGTGAATGTTCCCTCCCTTTTGCAAATGTCTCCCATGCCTGGTAACTATGATGTTTAGGTAGCGTTCCTCATCCTTGTGAGCAATGCCCTTTTTCGATACTGTGAGAAGGCATCTCACTGCTGTCACACTTATCTTGTGTGAGTTTTGCTTTACTTATTTCACTATTTTGTTATGCTTAAGGATAACAAGTTTTACATTGGGATTGCAACATAGAAGTCTAATAAAGCAAGTCATGTGTTTGGTTTGATTTCCATTCCCTGTACTGTATCTGAGCTCCTAGACTGAAGCACTATTGCAAATAAATAGTTATGAAATTTAAGACTGATGCTATATTAATAGATTTTTATAACCTAGTCTCATATATATACATGTATTTATTACTAAAAAAAAGTAATTTGTTTTAAATACTAAGGTTTTGTGGACTCTTGGAAAGTGTTCCAGTAGATGTTGGGACTTTTGTGTAAGAAAACTGGTCTACTGACTTTTCACATCTGTCTTAGCTTGATCTTTAGGAGATCTGTGGAAACATGAGATTGCTATAATTCCTTTAGTTTTAACATTCAGATGGAAGAGCTTGCTGGGAAGCTGAGGACCAACCCCGACCCTGTCCTTTTCCAATGGCAACCAAACCCCTACCACTGCTTTTTTACCATGTCCTCATCAAGAGCATCCTGTTACCAGCTCCCTACCAACAGCTAACACATCTTAGGAATACATAAGCTTGGATACCGCTTTGTGCCTCACTGCTCCTCCAACATTAGTGTGTCTTCTTGTTAGGAAACTGGTGCTCTAGAAGGCTCACCATGACCTACCAGTCTCTCGGTCTCTTGAGCACTGCAATTTGATGTCAGTAGTCACTGCAGGCAGGTGATGCAGAGAGCCTCTACATCATGAGATCTTCTAGGCTGCAGGGAGCTGAGAGCCAGCCTCCAGTGCTTAGATCTGCTTGAAACAAGACGGTTGCTATATCAAGGATCAGTTCATCAAACTGTGTGGAAAATCTGCCTACTAACTTGGATCTTTGGTTTTGTTCTAGGAGTGAACTTGTTAGTGGGCACTGAAAGTGGTCTGATGCTGCTCGACAGAAGTGGTCAGGGGAAGGTTTATCCGCTCATCAATCGAAGAAGATTCCAGCAAATGGATGTACTTGAAGGGCTGAATGTCTTGGTGACAATTTCTGGTAAAGTTAACTATTCAACATGATTTTTTTCCCCCCATCTGGCATAGCAGAACATTTTCTTGGCAGCCTGTGTGTTGAGGGGGAAGTCCTGACTTGACTGAAGTCAGTGGGTTTTCCATCATTTCACCTCTCTCAGTCTACAGTTTGTTTCTGCAAGTGAATCATTTTCCACACACCACCCTGTGTCTGCTTGCACCCTCCCCTTCCTCCTGTGGGGTGGCCTTTAAAAATGCTGCATGGGTTTTGGGGAAATGTCCAGCTTTGTTCAGCGTTTGGGAGCTGTAATTTAATGCTTGGCAAAGTTTGTAAAAATGGCATTTGTTCCCTCTGTCATGATTAATTTCACCCTGGCCTCTTTCAAGCCAAAATGTGATTTGCTACTTGGTTTTAAAGACATCTTGTGTGTTAAAATCTGTAGAATGGAAAATGCTTTTGTGAAGTAAGGAAATAAGAGTGATGTGAGTGTGTTTGTGAGAGGGGAGCACAACGTGTACGTGATGTGGAAAGTACCAGTGTGAGAAGGCAGATTGGTGCAGCTTTTGGCCTTGTCTCTCACTGGGTGCAACTGCAGATGGGGCAGAGCAATGAGAGATGAAGGTTGGTGGTGACTGTTGTGTTTGTTTTGTGTGCGCTGATGAAAAATGTGTTTTCTGAAGCTTGAGGTTCCAGACTCTTCGGCTCCAGAGAGTTATTGCATCAGGCTATCCTGCTGTTAAGCAATTTGATGTGGCGCACCATTAATCTTTCCTCACAGGTGCTGTTCAGCCATTTACCTTCCTTTTGTTTTGGTTTGTTTGTGAAATCAGCCTTTGCTACGCTGCACGTGTGACAGGGAAAGGAAGTTGGTGCCTATGAGAATTCTGGGAAAGAGCTGTTCACTGGGGCATGTAGCGATAGGAGGAAGGGTAATGGTTTTAAACTGGAAAAAGGCAGATTTAGGTTGGATATTAGGAAAAAGTTCTTCAATATGAGGGTGGTAGATCACTGGAACAGGTTGGCCAGAGAGGTGGGGGAGGCCCCATCCCTGGAGATATTCAAAGTCAGGCTTGATGGGGCTCTGAGCAACCTGATCTGGTAACATTGCAGGGAGTTTAGACTGGATGACATTTGAAGATCCCTTCCAACCCAATACATTCTATGATTCTGCGTTAAATGAAGTTTCTCACAGTGGCTCCTGTGTCACTGTACAGAGACACCCAAAATTTTGTTGATGCTCCAGAACCCCTCTGACTCCACTGGAGGAGCTCTGTGGCTCTCCCAACACTTGCGCAGAAGGGCGCACACCTAGACAATTTAATACCATTGAATGCATTAGTGGTGTTATGCTACTGCAGATCCAAAGAATCGTGTCCATGCTGGTGTCATCAGTATGAGACTTTGTTTCTGTCTAGAAGAACCATATTTTATTGGCTTGTTGCTTGCTGCGTGCTCAGCTAAAGCTATGCTGTGGAATGTTTAAAAAGAAAAGATGAATCAAGGAGAGTTTTAAAAAAAAGCACAGCCTGCTGTGTGTTCTTTTGATGCCTAATGCTGTACGTTAAAATGTAAGCTGTTTGAAAAGCGCCATTTGATAGAGTTTATTCTACAGTAGACCTTGTAAACAAAAATACTGTATAATCCAACTTGTGTAAAATGTGTTGATTTGAAGCATACCCTACACAGACGACAAGTGTCTGTGATTCAGTCTTGTGTGTAATTGTTTTAGGTTTATTTACGTTTGCATCAGTCAGGATCCAAGTGCCCTGACACATCCGTTTTCTTTGTTTCCTTCAAAGCTATTGCTTCCTCTGTGGAGACACGCTACATTAACCCTTAAGAAGTCAGCTGATCCTTGGCTGATTTATGCCTTCATCTCTGCCCCATCTCCTGCATTTTATGGGAGGTTATGGGAGTACAGGGCACGAAAGAGACATCCCTGTGCACTGAGGGGCAGGGCTGGGGAAGCACACTCGACAAAACCATGATGCTGTCGTGCCCAGGCTCCCCCTTACATCTCTCTTTTGGCTTCTATGCTGCAGTTCTCAATTTAAGCCACCCTCATGTTGGACTTCCCTTGGTGTCTTTTTATTTGCAGTGCATTGCTCCAGCTCTGCAGGCAGACCGGGTATGCTGAAATGAGGTGGTGTTTCTGCAAATGGTCCGTTTTGGCTGGTTGATTGCAGAGCTGCCTCCAAGCTTCGTCCCATGACTGCTACCACTCTACTGGGAGTGTTGTTCAGCTCCCTACGGCGCGTTCAGCCGTATGTTCCCTCGGCTTTTTTGGGAAGTGATGTGCTGATGGTGGTGAGGTTTGAAAGGTGTCACCACATTGTGCAAAGAAGTTGCAGTGCGTTAGGATTTCTAGGGGTTTGTCACCTAAAATTGCTTTTAATGCACACCCTTTTGAGTCTGGAAACCTGAAATAAATTCTTCCCTCAATTATAAAACTTATTGACAGCAAGACTTTTGATACTGAGGTGCTACAGCTGGCACAAGCAAGCTTTGCAGGTCAAAGCAGATTACTTACTTGGTTCTTCAGTATGTACTGCTGGGAGGCAAAAACATCGTTTCAGCTGCTCAGGTGATAGAGTGCTGCCCGTCATAAAAATGCTGGAGGAGACAGCAACAACGTGCGTACAGAACATGCTCCGCTTGTGGCTCCCTGAGGATTTTGCCAGCCCAAGTGGCTGATTTTGGCACTTGGGAAGGTAGGAAGGGATGACAGAGCGGAAGAACTGGTTGGAATCTGCCTGCTTAATAATTAAAAACCACAGCAACAATAAAAACAGTAACTCAATGTAGGAAAAAGGACTTTGCTTTTGAAGGGATGTCTGTGGGAGAATCAGAGCCTGCGGTTCCCATAGAAGTCGCTGGCCGATCAGTTCGTTCGATGGCCGGGGCAGAGTTTTCTTCCTTATTTCATGACCGTAACAGTTAGACCAAAAAAAATAAAGACAACCAGATTTTTGAGAGCTGTTTAAACTGACTGGTAGAGATTTACAGGCAGAAGGGTCTGATCACTTGTTGAAAAACACACATAGCCCTGTTTATATAAATAACCAGTCCTGCTCTTTTTATGTCAGGCTTCTGAAAGGTAGAGGAATTTCCTGTCTTGTGACTTTCCTTGTGGTCTAGACACTGAAACACAATGGGAACACAGTTGAGATACTTCTCTCCGTTGCTGTTTTGAAAAATGTTTCTGGTTGGAGAGAAGTGCCCTGGTGCACATGATGTGAACCAAATAAAATTAGCCATGTGCTGGGAAATTCCGGTGTGTACTGCTAGTTCTGAGTCTTCAGGTTTGACTGGGCTACTGGGGAAGCTGAAGCCATGGAAATATCTGAGAGAGAGTTTGTCTCCCAGTAGACAAGGACTTGTGATGGTTTTAAAAACATTTGGTGCATTGTGCTGACCTTGAGACCTCTGAGCTCTTCCTTGCCCAGAGCTGCAGTGCCTTCTGCACTGTCTCTTTAGCTTGCAGAAGAGGAGACTGAGGGGAGACCTCATTCATATTTATAAATATTTAAAGGGTGAGTGTCACGAGGATGGAGCCAGGCTCTTCTCGGTGACAAACAATGATAGGACAAGGGGTAACGGACACAAGCTGGAACACAGGAGGTTCCACTTCAATTTGAGAAGAAACTTCTTCTCAGTGAGGGTGACAGAGCACTGGAACAGGCTGCCCAGAGAGGTTGTGGAGTCTCCTTCTCTGGAGACATTCAAAACCCGCCTGGACGCCTTCCTGTGCAACCTCATCTAGGTGTTCCTGCTCCGGCAGGGGGATTGGACTGGATGATCTTTTGAGGTCCCTTCCAATCCCTAACGTTCTGTGATTCTGTAATTCTGTGATTCTGGTCTGGACTGAGTTTGCTGTTTTTCAGTGTTTCTGTACTTGTACTTGTGGCTGTCGTTTTGTGGTGTTTTCATGGGGAGGACCTTTCTTTCATCAGGTGTGAGATTTCTGGGAATATTATTTCCTGCTCTAGTCCCTTTTCGGAATCTTTAGAAAGCTACAGGAGTGGTGGGGCTTTGTCCCTTTATGAACCATGGCTTAATAAATATGAAATCAGGCGATAAATCAGAGAGCTCATTTACTGCCAAATCTGCTGTGAATAAACAAAGTAGCAGTGCAGTGCTACTTCACATTTCATTTTGTGCCATCAGAGCAGAGGAGCTTTTAAAATGAAAGAGCAGGCCCAGCATTTGGAAATGGGTCTCCAGTTGCACTTTAAATCTAAGTTAGCAGTGAACAGGTTTTTGATTTTGAACCCTGCAGCTGCCTTTCCTGAGCCCAGCTCTTTTAGGGTGTCCTCTGCCCTCAGGGCAGGGCCTCTGTGCCTGCTCCAGGAACCAAACGTGGAGCTGTTTGGGCACAGCAGGATGGTTTCATCGCTCAGGCTTCGTGTCCCGCTGCAGCCAGCATCGTTTGAGGCTGGACGTCCATCCCTGTGTCTGAAATGAGCAGCCAGCTGTGAACTGATCCATCAATAGACATCATGTGGAAACTTAAAAAGACTAATTAATTAGCAAATTGGGTAGACCATCCTGACAGGCCATGGCTTTCTGCAGCACAGACCAGTGCTGTGTCACTTGGCCAACCCAGCACTGACTTCCTCCCAGCTCCAAGGGCCAGGAAACACCGTCCACAGTCACTGGGCTGCCTCATCTTGGCTGGTAAAGCACTAGCATGGAACTACTCCACTGACAAGTTGGATCTCTGGGAACATCTCCTATTTCTTTTCCTTACACAGAGACCTCATGGAGCCTTTTTTAATGGCCCGTGGTCAAAGGAAGGATCAAAGAATCATAGAATGTGTTGGTTTGGAAGAGACCTTTAAAGATCATCCAGTCCAACCCCCTGCAATAAGCAGAGACAATGTTACCAGATCAGGTTGCTCAGGGCCCCATCAAGCCTGACCTTGAATATCTCCAGGGATGGGGCCTCCACCACCTCTCTGGGCAACCTGTTCCAGTGATTTACCACCCTCATGTTGAAGAACTTCATGATCTCTCGTCCTCGCCTCCAGCTTCATCTGTGGGACTGTAATGGCTTCAGGCAGCAAAGCAGCTGGAGGAAGCAGGATGCAAGCTTTGAGTATGTGCATTTAGGGCTGCCACCTCACTAGTTCAGCAAATGTTTCATAGACCATTCATTGTTAGAGTCACTGATAAAGATTATCGTGAACCTTGCTCTGAATTCAAAGAGGCCGCCTCATAGTGAGACTTGAGAGTCTGAGCTGGATTTTGATGACTGTGGCAGATGCATTGTCACTTGAAGATAGGGCAGGCTGGGCGAGTAGATTCTGTCACCTGTGGAGAAGAAACACTTCTAGTAGTTTCTGTGTGGAGCCTGTTAAGTGTTAGACCCCTTGCAGCACAAAGGAAGGGCTGCTGACAAAGCAGTCATCTGCTTTTAGCAAGAGGATGGAGTTTTGCATGGGCTGTGTGAAATTCTCTCACAGATTTCAGATATCGTACATCTTTCCTTGTAACAGAACTGGTGTAGAGTGGTTCAGTAATTAATTTGTTTAATGCTGTTGTTTGGTATGCTTTTCCACTAGGGGAATAATGAACAGTCTTAATATAACTTGACCAGGATGATAAAGTAAGGGTTGGAAATGTCCTGGTCACTAACTGGGAAGTATTTGTAAAATACATTCATCACCATATTCTTCTTCACTTCTGCTTTCTTCTTTCAAACCAGTGCTACTCTTTTCTGATAGCTGTATAGGTGATTTCAGGCCTGAAATTCCATCCTGCTGCTCTCCTACAGTTTTGGGTGAAAAAGAACCATTCTGACTCTGCTATACTATTTTTTTTTCTCTCAGTGCGTGATTCTCCGGTGCTTTTGTTGTGGGAGTATAACCCTTTTCTAATAAAAGATGTTTGCGTCCTAAGAACCAGACAACCGAGGTGCTGATCCCTTGAGTTCATCATTTTATGTTCATGTGTATGACCACGTGTCTCTGTCATTGATTATCAGGAAAGCATGTGTTTGGGAGGAGTCTGGAGTAAAGCTGTTGTGGATGTGAAAACTGAGGGAGATCTCTGTGGTTGCAGCAGTTTCTCCTTCGTTGTTGTCTTTGTCTGCTCTGCAGGGCTTTCTGTTTGCTTGGGCAGGGTTTTTTACACTTCTCTTCCCATGGAGATAAACCAATCTTTTTCATTTCGTGGCCAGGTAAGAAGAATAAGTTGCGAGTTTACTATTTGTCCTGGTTAAGAAATAAAATCCTTCACAACGACCCTGAAGTAGAAAAGAAACAGGGCTGGACGACGGTGGGCGACTTGGAAGGCTGTGTGCACTATAAAGTTGGTGAGTAGCAAATGCAGTAATCAAATCATGGGGATAAAAGCTGGCTGGGAAGGGAACTGCAGTGCATGCAGCTGCTGGGTTTAAGATTTGGTTTTAGTTCTAGCTGTCTTCCCTATTCCTCAGGCAGAACTTTTCTGGCAGAGCACCAGAATAGGTGGCAAGTTACTGAGTTAAACTGAATATGGGAAAGGTTTTGCGGTGGGATGCTGTGCTGTGAACTGGAGCGGGCGGGCACAAATCCCCATCTGTCTCCTTCCCATAGTGGATGCAAATTCTAGAGGAGTGCTGATAGTGGGCAATGAGGGCTGGTAACATTTTGTCACCTCTGTTTGACCCTTTTAGGTCAAAAAACTCTGAAAATACCAAAAACTCTTGTCAAGCAGTAGCTGTTCTCTTCACCAACAGCTTTCCTGATTTTTTTTTTTTTTTTTTTACCATGATAAAAATCACATGCTGGAATGTAATGAGAAAAGTCTCTTCTTTGGTGTAGATATTAAAGACTGGGGGAAAAAAGAAAAGGCAAGGAAAAAAAAGGAAGGGTGGGAGGACAAAGCGAGCCTAGCTAGTGCACATGCTTGGGGAGACAGCTGGGAACAAGCATATGTCTAACTCTGGGATGATTCATTGATTCCCCTTAGCTCATGAAATTTCCTACTGCTCTCTTAGATCCACTGCAATACAGTTATGGGATGAAGTGTGTTTTCCCTAGGCAGGTGCTTTTTGAGTGGTTTTAAGTAATTTAAATGGGTTTGGCTGGAGAGACTTCCACCAAAACTAGTGAAAGACATGTAGCATTCAGTCTGCAGAGTATGCAGTGAGCCTGCTGCCCTGCAGGTGGAGGTATGAACCAAGAGCTCTTTCTCCTGCTTTGATTTCCTGATGCATCTTAATGGGCACTGGATGTTGCCTTTGATTTGGTTTTCTCCTAAGAGCAAGCTCAGTCCCTTTCCAGCTGTGCCAGTCAGTGTGGAGCAGCAGCAGTCGGACTGAGCTCAGTCTCCTCCTGTCATACATCAACTCTTGGAAGAACCTGCTAGTGGGGTGTGTAAGTGACTGCAGAACCAGGAACTTGACCCCCCAAAAAATTAATAATGTACTTCTCTGGTGTCATAACCCAGGGTGTCAGCAGCATAATGGACTGGCCTGTTGACAATACTTTAACAGCTATTGAAAGGAGGCTTTCCAGCAGGGGAAGCCTTGGAAACAAAGAGCATTCTCTTCCAGATGAAGAAGGGGTTTGTTATCCTGGGCTGCAGCCTGGCACTGAACTTCCCTCTGAACCATAGATGACTTCTTCAGGTAGTGAGAGGCCTCTTTGACAGCTGTCCTGCAGTTCCCAAGAATGATGAGCCCTGCCAGTAGTTGGGTTGGTGGTCTGGAGGCTGCCGCCGAGGCAGCTGGCACTGGTCGCTTCCTTGTCTCTTTGATGCAACAGGGGGCTCTGATGTCAGGGTGAAGTGGTATTTGTGGATCTTGGTTGCTTCGGGCACTTTTTGGCTCCTCTAAATGATAAATTGCTCTTTTGAAACTTAAGGTTTGGGTGAATTCCCAGATAGCACCCAGAGGAAAGAATGAGGCTTATCAAAGGTTCCCTTTCACAGATAAGGTGGTTTTGCTCGACGCTCCCCTCCTCCCTGAGAAAAAATTCTAAGAAGTCTTGTGAGCTAGACAAGACTGAACAAAAGCTCTGTTTTTCAGTCAGTACAGCTGTGGAGGTTAAGAGACTTTTTTTTGTCTGTTGAAAAAGTATCAAGTCCTTTAGCACTTGCAGTTCAGTAGTCTTGCTTCCCTGCAGAGTGAAAAAAGAGTAAGTCATAGCTTTGTCTCCTCGTTACCTACCAAGAGACAACTGCAGGCTTGTACAGTAGTAAGATAATCTAAAAGCCATTTATTAAAGCATTTAGTGAAGTATTTATTAAAGAAGTGTTCTTCTCACAAGTCTGAGGTTTTCACTCCTGCCATGTTTCAAAATCAGTTTTGGTTGGGAGATACAGTGGCAGAAAGTGAAGGTGCATGGAACTACTCATTGTTTTGGAAGTGTCATATTCCCCTAAAACTTGGGGTAAAGAGGTAGCAGAAACCTCCTGAGGTTTCTTGCTGTCATCCAAATAATGCTATTTTTTCTTCTTCTCCCCCTAAAAGAGTGTTGGAAACAGGTTAACAAACCCCAATATTTGGAAGTCCCCATGATCTGTTCCTTCCCAAATCCAGATGGCAGCTGGAAGTGCAGCTCCAGCAACACTTCTGGAATGGCTTTGGTTAATTTAGGCAGCTGTTTGAATATGGGAACAGAGATATATTGGTGAATCTGTGGATCAGCTATGTAATAGCACTTTTTTTTCCCCCAAATGAGTTATTTCAAGCTTTAGGGACAAAGGAAAGGGCTCCAATATCACACTTGCCTTTTGCTTTTGAAATGGATTTGTTTCTTAAATTTTTATTTCAGTTCCTTTTTTTTTCCTCCTTTCTTCTGGAGAATTTTGCCATCAGCTGAAAATACCACTGCCAGTGCTGGGACTGGAACTGCCAATACACTCTGCCATACTTACAGTCTTCTTTTATTGGAAATGGCCCTGTCTGAAAATCAGTTTTCTTGTCTTGATGAGCATGCTTTGTCTAATGTGGGAAAAAAATAAGTGTGTGTACCAAGTAGGTACTTCAAAACATGATGACAGGTTCAGTTACTGATAAGAATAATGATTTGCTGGCATAAATGTGTCAAAATACTTTAATACTTAGAATTAGCAATCCGAAAAGTGTTACGGGAAAGCTCCAAATGTATGTAGTATGGAGAAATACTGTCATTTTCTGCTTTTCTGAAGTAAATGGAATGACTTTGGAATTACTGCTGAATTGTTTGTTTGTTTGTTTGTTTTAATTTCAGTAAAATATGAAAGAATCAAGTTCTTGGTAATTGCATTGAAGAGTTCTGTGGAAGTCTATGCATGGGCGCCAAAGCCATACCATAAATTTATGGCCTTTAAGGTAACAGTATATTTCAGCCATACGTAGAATTTTCTTACAGCCACTTGCATTTACACCTTTTACAAAAATGTTTCAGTGTTTTTTCATGGCTCTATTGCAAGCTCTTTGGTAAATCTGCTATGAATTTCATGTTATATTTTAATTTAGGAGCTTCTTCAGCTCAAAGATGCAGTACACTTAAAGTTCTAAATAGTAAATGAGCATAAACTAATAATCAAAATGACACACTATCACAACTGTTTGTTTTGCCTCTCTAAATAAAACATGAGGCACAGGGAAGTGAACCAAGTCTAAACATCTGAGCCGAACAAATAATTAAGTGATACTCATAATTGTTACTAGGTTTTTTTTATGAAGTTAGCTGCATTGGTATAATTACCAAACCGATTTGGAGACAGTTACTACCAGTTGTGCAGACTGAAGTTAACACTACCAGAATGTCAAATTGCCCTGAGCTTGGGTAAAACAATTCTTACTAAAAAACAAACAGACCAACTAAAGTAAACCCTGCAGAGAATAGTGTACAGCATTATGTGATTGAAGTGCAACAGGGTCCAGAGCAATCTGTACTTGTCCATGACAAGGCCTAACTGGTCTGGTGGATAGAGGCCAGCAGCGTGTGGGAGGAATAAACCATAAAATGTACATTAGGGCATCTTTCTATGGAAGTCACCATGGTTCTTAGCAGTAAAGTAAATGTCACTGGTGGTTGTCTTGCAGTCATTTGGAGAACTGGTACATAAGCCATTGCTGGTGGATCTCACCGTAGAAGAGGGTCAGAGACTAAAGGTGATCTACGGCTCCTGCGCCGGCTTCCATGCCGTTGATGTGGATTCAGGATCGGTCTATGATATTTATCTACCAACACATGTAAGAGCCGCTGCTGGGGTTGGGTTTTATTTTCTTTCTGGTTCGCTCCCCAACTCTTCCTTTCCTCAAATGACCAACATGTCAGGCTGTCAGCCGGTCACTGGCAGAGGCTGGCAGCAGTAAATTGAGTGGAGGAGTCTGAGCAGATGCGGCCACCTGTGCTTGGGTGCTTGTGCCTCACTCTCTGTCCTCTCCTCATGGTCAGCATGCCTTCATGGTTTGGAGCTGCCCACTCAGATATGACATGGGCCAACGTGACTGTTTCAGGGGCTGCAGGGAAGGTGGCAGTACAGATGACATAACAGTCCACTGATAAGATTCAGCATGGTCGGCAAAGGCCAGGTGACCTTAGCTGCCAGCGTTTCCTGTTGCTCATTGTACACAGAGGTGTCAGATGGGCCTGCAGTGTGTGGTGCAGCCCTCCAAGCACTATTCAAAGTCTTCATCCAGGCTGCTTGCCCCAGGCTCCTTTTCTGCCCATGGAAAGAAATGGGCACTCTTGGTTTCAGATGTCTGCCTTAAAATGGGAGCATTTCATAAAGTCATGGAATGGTTTGGGCTGGAAGGGACCTTAAAGATCATCCAGTCCAACCCCCCTGCCATGGGCAGGGACACCTTGCACTTCAAAGCCCTGTCCAACCTGGCCTTGAACACTTCTAGGGTGAAGGTATCCACAGTTTCCCTGGGCAACCTGTTTGTGGTCCAAAGGTTTCCAGGCCTTTGATTCCACTTTGTAGCGTGTCTAGCTTGGGGAGAGCGGAGCTAGCACTTCTAAAGTGAGTGAATCCCAAATCTGCTGTGAACCAAATATCAAAAAATTCACCAAACCCTTTCTTCCAGCACAGGCTTTGTGGCATTAAAAGGCTTCCTCTTCTCTTCCATCTCTAGATCCAGAGCAGTATCCAACCTCATGCAATCATCATTCTCCCAAACACGGATGGGATGGAGCTACTGGTTTGCTACGAGGATGAAGGAGTTTATGTTAACACATATGGAAGGATCACCAAGGATGTGGTTCTGCAGTGGGGAGAAATGCCAACTTCAGTTGGTAAGTGCCCCGGGAGGGTCAAATGTGCCTTTAGAGGGTGTGAGTATGTGGACGCAGGCAGAAGGAAGGAGGATCAGGTTTGTCTTCAGATTCAGAAACAGTGTTGCTGTAGTATTCCTGGAAAACAGCTGCACAAAGTGGAGAGTAATCATATGGATGTACTCTGTGCTGAGTTTTGAAGAACTAAGTCCAAACAAGCAAGTTGTGGAGTTCAGAAATGAAAAACTCATTTAATAAACAACAAGACCTCAGTGGGTGTCTACAGAATTTTTGCTAGACAGCCACAAAGTTGTACAGTCCTTTCAGTGTAAAGACATGTAAGGTAGCAGATGGGTAAGATACTATTATTTGAAATTCTGTATTGATAATGGCTGTATATCTGATTTGATGTGTTTACTTCACTTCAGCAGCATGTTGCTTATCTATCCTAGCATTGTAATTCTCCCAAATATCTCCAGTTCAAAATAAGGTTGTTTTGAGAGTGGGAGCAATGGGTGTAGTAAAACAGGCACAGATTTGTTACAGATGCACGTGCACACCAGGATCTCTCTTGCTGCCTGTGCCGCCGTATTTTGGTGCTGACTGTAGCATGGGCTGTGGTTACACCTTCATTTTGATTGGCAAACACGTTGAGTTTATGTGCTGTGGAACGGATGTGTGTGTTGGGAGGTCACGGCTGATAGCTCTTCGAGCAGCGTGAACAATAACAGAGGAGGAAATTTATATAAGTTACATGCACAGCGTGTTCATCCCTGTGATGATTAACTCTTGACTAGGTCTAAAAGCAAGTAGAATTTATCAGCTGGTAAATTGTAGAGCCTTTGGGGACTGGAGTGCCTGTGAAGTAAATGGCACTGAGGCAGCCGACACCATCTGAACATCTCATCTGACAATTTTTAGAAGCTATTTGGCCCAGTTAGCACTAGTGACATATTTTTTAAATAAATACATTTCCAGCAGGATGGTACATGTGATGTTTTAGGTGTACATTATACTGTTGTAGATTATTTGATTTAATTTCATTGGAAATAAATAGGAGAAAAATTCTGTAAAAGGGAAGCATTGCAAAATTAAATCTTTTTAATAGCTAAATGCCATCATTCTTCTTTTTATTTTTCTGTTAAGTATGCATGCAAATCAGAGGTGACAGCTTATTCTTCATTAATTTCCCATATGTTATTTTTGGCAGTATTCCTAAGACTATCCATCAAATTGCTTTTTGAATATACCTTTTCATAATGGTGGTGACTTTCTCCTTTATTTGATTTTTTTTTTTTACTGCTACTAGGAACAGATTTTATTCCTCACACTGCTACTAATCTGTTTCCCCCAGTGACAGCCTTAAGGAGAAATTCTTGATTTTTTGCTTTATTTCTGCACAAAAGAAAGTGGTATGAAAAATAATAGTATTTCCACTTGGAGAGCTTAATATGAACCTCTTTTAAGATTACAGAATCACAGAATCGTTTTGGCTGGAAGGGACCTTAAAGATCACCTGGTCCAACCCCATCTGCCATGGGCAGGGACACCTCCCACCAGACCTCGTTGCTCAAAGCCCTGTCCGACCTGGCCTTGAACACTTCCAGGGAGGGGGCATCCACAGCTTCCCTGGGCAACCTGTGCCAGTGTCTCACCACTATGCGTAAAGATTTTCTTTATAATCTAAATCTACCCTCTTTCACCTTAAAGCCAGCCTTCCCTCTCCAGCTTTCCTGTAGGCTCCCTTCAGGTATGGGAAGGCTGCTATAAGGTGTCCCCAGAGCCTTCTCTTCTCCAGGATATACAGAATACCTTTCACACCAGTTGGCTTTCTCAAGAAGAAGAGCAGTTTTTTGAAGTATTACCCCTATTAAGGGAGTCTAGCTAATCTTTTTCTAGTTTTCCCTGTCTCTCTCCCCTTTCTCTGTTTTTGCTGACAAACTCCTTCAAGGAGGGAAAGTAACACTGTTAAGACACAGAGCTGGTGCTAGGGACATTCGGGAGTGGATGGGTTTAGGCTGTTTAAACCTTGGATTCTGCTGTCTCCTTGTCAACACCTAATTATCCTATCTCATTGCCAAACTTGGGAGAAAAAGCCTGTGTGAAACCTCAATGTTCCTTCCATTTAGTTGAAGGTAAGAAGGTTCCCATTGGTCCATGAATGCTTAGGCAAGACATGTTTTACTAACGTGGAAACCCACGGGGAAGGTATTTTCAGGCATCACGAAGATGCTGAAGACAGAAATAGCACTCTGAACATGTGTGTAGTTATAGTAAGTACATGCAGGTCATTTTTAACTACATTGCATCAGTGTATTCTGCTGCTTTTTCAGTTCTTCCATCTTGCCCTCTGCCTGTCCTAATGGGCTGTGTGCTGTGTTTTCTTCCCAAAGCGTACATCCGATCCAACCAGATCATGGGCTGGGGAGAAAAAGCTATCGAAATACGCTCGGTGGAAACTGGACACTTGGATGGGGTGTTCATGCACAAAAGGGCACAAAGACTCAAGTTCTTATGCGAACGCAATGACAAGGTATCATTCCTCCTCACCTCATTTCTTCCCAAGATGGTAAACATGCACTTTAACTGGGTACTTGTGGGTTGAGCCCAACCAGCAGCCAAATTCCCACCCAGCCTCTCGCTCGCTCCCCTCTCCCGTGGGATGGGGATAAAATAGAAGGAAGGCAAAAAGTCTCATGGATCAAGATAAAGACACTAAAAGCTGTGCACACAAGCCAGGCAAATTAAGGAATTCATTCACAACCTCTCATTGGCAGGCAGATGTCCTGACACTTCCTGGAAAGCAGTGCTTCAGCATGTGTAGTGCTTGCTTGGGAAGACAGATGTCATCACCACAATGTCCTGCCCGTCCTCTTCCAGTCCCTCAGCATTTACTGCTGAGTGTGGTGTTAGACGTTAATGGGATGTCCTTTTGGTCAGCTTGGTTAGGCTGTTCCCCCATTGTCCCTTTCCAGCCTCTTGTCCATCCTCAGCCCACTCTCCTTGGAGGGGTGAGGGAGCCAGAGGGAAAGCCTTGACACTGTGCAAGCATTCAGTGGTAGCCAAAACATCTGTTAATAGCACTGATTAGTCACAAACACAAAGCCCAGCACCATAGGAGCTGCTATAAAGGTCAACTCCATCCACACCGGACCCAGCACAGCTCTGCAATTGCGCTGCAACTATCAGGGACAGTGAAGGTGAATTAGAGCCTCTGCTGTGTCCTCCTACCTGTTGAATTTACCAATCTCTTCTCTTCGCAGGTTTTCTTTGCCTCCGTGCGGTCGGGTGGAAGCAGTCAAGTCTATTTCATGACCCTTGGCAGGACTTCTCTTCTGAGCTGGTAGAAGTGGTGGGATTTGACGGGGAATTGCTGACATCCGGAGTCTGAGATCTTCATAACTCGGAATTATTTTCAACTGGAGTACAGACCTGCACTAATGGAGCGCTCTATGTAAATGTGTGTGGAGGCATCGCTGGTGTTAGGTTTCTTTTTGTTTTTTCAACCGAGGCTGCGGCGCAGCTGGTGCTGTAAAGATATTGCCATCAGGTGCTACAATGTCTTTGAGGTTTGGGATCACGCTAGAAAGCTACAGGTCTTCTTTTCCCTTCAGCTCCAGGATTCCTAGGCTTTGAAGGACTCTGATGGTTAGTGCTAAGGCAGAGAGGGAAGGGAAGGAAAAAAGGGAAGGAAGGCAACCAGACGTACCATGAACACGCTGTTGAGTGGACAGGAGGCAGGCAAGAGAAGGTGAGAAGTGGCGTAGAGAGTCAGACTGGCTGAGACAGAGGGCGGATCTAGTCTAGTGATGTTAACAATGTATTTAATTGACATTTCTTTTTTGTAATGTGACAATATGTGGACAAAGAGGAAGGTGGAGGTTTTAAGAAGTTAATATTTATAAAATGTGAAAGACACAGTGACTAGGATAACTTCTTTTTTGGGGACAGGGAGGGTGGGAAGGGGCTCGGGGTGGAATTCTTGGGCTTTTTTTGTTTCTGCAGTTTTATTTTGGCTTGGCCAATAACTTTAGTCATTTTCTGTGTACCAGGTATTGCCTGAAACATGTGCAGATGATAAAATTTAAAAAAAAAAAGGAAAAAAAAAAGGAAAAAAAAAACCAAAAAAGAAAAAATTCATTTTCTATAATGATTCTGTGTTAGGCCAGAACTTGGTTATGTCACAGTATTAGCACTGCCTCAGTTAAAGGTTTAATTTTTGTTTAAACCTAGAAGTGCAACAACAGTTTTACCACAGTCTGCACTCGCAGAACTAAAAAAAAAAACCACAAAAAAACAAACAAAAAAAAGAGAAGTAAAATCCAAACTACATATGTTTATTTTTTGTGCCTACCTCATTGTTTTTAATGCATAAAATAAAAGAGGTGGTTTAGTTTATACGTTTTTAGATGAAAACCATTAATGTCTAATTTAATGTTAATACCAAAACTACCAGATTGAAAGGTTTCTGACTGTTATTGCATCGCAAGTTTTGGAGGAGAGGGTGGTCCGCTGGGGCAATAGTGGTAGCGGTATGGCAGTGAGACACTGATTAACATCATTTGCTTACAAAATTGGTAAAGCAAGCATTTTTTTAAACCAGTTTCATCATGAATTAGAAGTCTGAATTTAGCCTAAAATCAGAGGTTTCACTCTTCTAACACGTGGGCTTAGTAACAGGCAGGTAAAAATAACTAGGCTAGTTCTATAAACTGTTAAATGTTGTAGGAACCATTTTGGGGTGGTAATGTTTTTCTTTTTTAAGAATGCAATGCACTAAAACTCTTTTAAGAATGTAGTTAATACTGCTTATTCATAAAAACAGCGTATACTTGTGTTTAGATGTAAGATCCCAGCTCTGGCTTTTTTTTTTTCTTTCTTTTTTTTTTTCAGTCAGATTTATTTTATGAATAAGTTCTGACATTTGTAATAAATGTCTTGAGAGTAATAATTTGTTTAATGGCTACATGTTCATTACTTGAGAAACCTCGAGTGTATAATAATCTGTTGGTGTTGTAATAATGCACAGTGTCACAACTCAGCCGTTTTCCTTTTTGTTTCCACTACCTTTTTTTTTTTCTTTCTTTCTTTCTTTCTTTTTTTTAAAATATTCCTTTGGCGGGGTACTTTGTTGACAGCTGCCTTAAGCTGTTCATTCCAGTGAACAGGTTCTCAGTGTTTCATGGGCTTCGTCTTCTGCTGTGGTTTACCTTTCCTTCATGGCATGACAGGTAGGGCTTTTTTTAAAACACGTCTCCTCCGGTTCAGCCGCGCCGCTGGCTCGTGCGGCTGCTCTCACAATCACTGGGTAGCCACCAGCACCCAGCGTGCGAGGCTCAGGCTCGACCGCCTCTTCCTTTTGGTGTCAGACCTGACCGCTGTCAATCCCCCGACCCCCATCAGCGTCGCTGCTGAAGACTCCTTCCCGCATCGTAGACGGTCGAAAAGCGAGCGGTCGGCGCGCACTGCCGACGCGTGCACACACTCCCCACACCCCCCCTTCCCCCCAGAAAGAATCAAAACTCAAGAAAGCCTTACATTTGCTGGCGGATGAGTACCTAGAACTATTTTTGTGTTGTTTTTTTTTTTTTTAAATTGTATGACTTTTGGATAGCGTTGAAGGTGAAGGATGTGTTCTTTTCAGGCCTGGCGTTGTCAGCCAGAGGAACAGCCGACCTTTTGTACTATAACGAACTGAAGGGGACTGGAAAGGCGACGCGATGGTAGACGTGGGTGCGATGACACCGCGGCCCTGTAGTTGTAGTTTGCCGAAGCTGATCCGGTCGAATGTCAGTCTGCGTGATTTAATGCTCTCCCAGCGCTGTGTGGTCAAAAATCAATCTAGTCCTTGAAAGCTGATGCTTTTCACCTAGAGGAAGATGCTCCAGTTCTGTAGGGATGCCCAGGTCACGGATACGTGCTGTTGAAGTTTTGAGGCTCCGTGAAGAGGGGGGGGGACACAGTCCCCTTCCTTCGGTGGGGCTGCCCACCTGGCAGCTTCTGCCTGCACAGAAGTGCCAACGCGGCAAGGTAAAAACAGTATTACAGAACCACTACGTACACCACCGTCGAACTCTTCAAACAGTGCTTTTGCAAGCAAAGAAGAAAAGAAAAGCTCCTAGGTTTAGTTTTAAGCTTTAATAAGTAATAATTTTCTGTATCTTTAAGTCAAAGTAACCCTAACTTGTATGACTGCAGTGTTTTTATTTTTTATCTTATGCACATGTTATGTTGGAGAAAATGTTTACAAAAATGGTTTTGTTACACTAATGTGCATCACATATTTATGGTTTATTTGAAAGTGATTTTTGTGGGTTTTTTAGTTTTTCATAGTAGTAGTAGTACACTTTTTGTGATTTATAACCCCAAACTCTGCTGATTATCAAGATGCTAAACAATAATACAAAAACGACAAACTGCATTAAAATTACTAATCGTAGAGCTGCAAAGCAGACTGGTGACAAGTAAAACACTCAGCCTTTTTTTTGCAGTGCTATCTAACTTGTCTTCTGTGTATTATGGAAATTACTGTTTTTTCCCCGTTTTTCCTTAAATAAAGTCAAATTGACACCTACTGTATGTGGAAAGTATTTTGAGTATCTACTGGCCAAAGAAATCAAGCTGCATGTTGCCTAAGTTGCATGTATTCGTAAGAACAAAAGCCTGATTGTCAAATCTCATCGTTTTAGAGACTTTGACGATAAAACGTGGGCTTTTGAGGGCACTTTTTGTTTTTTCCCTGAAAGCCCTGTCTGCCGGTGCAGTTGCTCTTTTAGAATTACAATTTTCCTATTAAAAATTAAAAGTGAAAAGCCTAGAAACACTTGCGGCGGTTCAGGAAGAAGAAGCTGCGCAGAGAAGAGCCAGGGTGCGCTGTGAACATGCCCTCCCACCACACGGCTCCCAGGCGTGTGATTTTTGCGAGCTGGCGTTGCTTATTGTTGGGGGAGCGCTGCCATGAATGGGAGTCCTGAGCCAGGTTCTTGCACGGCATAAAAACACGGCTCCGAAAACCTCAAGGCTTTCCAAGCTGTAAGCTGTGAGTACTGAGCAGGTTTGATGCAAAGTTGCTGTTTGCAGCCCCGGAGTTGGCCTTTGCCCGTGTTGTTTCCACCATGGGCTGTGTCTGTTTTCTGGAGTGGAGATAAGCAGGAGATGTTTCCTTCCAACGAGGCTGGTCTCTGCCAGAGGAGGAGGACGCCTGTGTTCCTGGACTCCTGCCTTTCCTCACGCTTTTCATCTGCAGCAGGCAAGGGATGTGGTGTAAGTTGAAAAACATGTCAGGGTTTCACTTGCTTCCTATGGACCAAGGTATCTGAAATTCTCAAGACTCACAGCTTTTCCGCTTCTGCAAGTGTAGATACAGATGGAGCTTAAAAAAAACCAGCAGAGTCAGCTCCACTCCAGCTGCTGCTCTGGAGCTGCTGGTTTCCTTCAATCCTTCTTGGCCTGTTGAAGACTTCCCAAAGTTAAACAGACTTAGTGTAGTTGAGCTTCTTGGTTAGCTATGAAGGCAGATACAAGTTGTTGCTCATTGCAGTATGCATTAAGTGAGGGAAAGCAGCAACTCCAGGTGTGAGCTTCACAGTGGGCGCTGGCAGAGGTGATAAAGAGCGTACGAAACCTCCTTTCTATGAAAGAAAAAGACACAATTGCAGTGATTTACAGGAAGAAGGAAATTTTAAAACTCCAAGAATTGGAAAGCAAGCAGCACGTCTCATTGCTCTATGGGACCTGTGTAGATAGCAGTGGTGAGAGAGCTCCAAATTTGTGCCTCCTGAGGGAGGAAAGGATGCACACAGATTGGAAAAGAGCAAACTCCGCAGAAAAAGAACGTGCGCCTTTAAAATTAATTTTTTGTATGTGAAGGGGGAAAGTCTAGTTTTGTGGGCTGCTGCCCTTTGTGCAGAGAGGTTGCTAGTTCTTTGGCTTGTATTCAAGAGCCTGTGCTCGAGAGGGGCTGGGCACGGTGCATTCAACACAGGGCTCTGCTGTATCAAAACAGTCCAAGGCAACAGATTTACTAATAGTAAACACATTTCCACCTCAGTGCCCTGTAACCCACCTACAAGCCCCAGCATCTCAGCCCAAAGCTGTTTCTCCCTTCTTCCAGCATCGCTGAAGGAAAAGCAGCTGGTGTAGTATTTGCCATGGTCGGCCTTAAGATTGTAGGTAATCCAGCAGGGAAGCAACCCTAGGAATTGCTTTAGAAATACCAACCATTTTCCTCCTTCTCCTTATCTCTCTAGTTTATCCCACTCTTTTCCTAAACAATAACAAACTAGGGAGAGAAGGAGGGAGGAGGAAGGTGTTTTGTTTAAGAAAATACATCCCTGACTCAATAAAAATAACCCCGTTCCAGCTGAGGAAATGACAGGGGTTTTTTCCTTTGTTAATTTTTGACAGGAAATTCACTTTAACATTTCATTCTCGGACTCCTGTGCTTCAATGGGGTAAATATGTGGCATGGGAAAGTCAGATAAATTTGTTTCAACTGCTGTACACAGCTCAAATTTTACTTGCCCTCTGTGAAATTTTTCATTGCACAACCTTGTATTTGTCATTCAGCATGATTTGTCCATGAAAAGGACATTTTATTTTACTATTTCCATCTCCTAGGTGATTTACCCATGCCATGTTAGCCATGGAGAAAAAAAGCTTTTCTGGCTGTGAAACAACCATTGGAGTGAAGGGACTGTAAAATACTGTTTGCCTTAGCTCTTGTCGCAGGAAGAATACAGACAGTTTTTGGTTGAGTCCCATTGGTATTGCTAGCAAGCCTCTGGTCTTACAAACAGGTGAGGCTGAAAGGCAGAAGAGAGTAAATTATGTGTTTGGGAGCTTTTAGTGAGTCAGAGGAACAGTAAGAAAAGAGAGGTTTTTAGTTTGAGATCTTTCACCTCAGCCATTAAACCATCTCACCCCTTGGGGTGCTGCTGTCTCACTTGATGTTTGATCAAGGCGATGGAGTGTAACCCGCACAGACACTTTCCTGGGCCAAATATCGATGCTTTATAACCTTTGACAATTCAGACAGAAAGGCATTAGCAAGACAAGACCTATGAGAAAGGAAAGCATAGAGGGAATTCACTTTTTCCTCTTTTGTTGCAATGCTTTTACCAAACTTTTTCAGCGGTGCTAAGCATACACTTGCATGTACGTGGCACAGAGCGTGCTGACTTGCAACAAGGAGGGGTCCTGGCTTTTGGCATCCCTGTGTCTCCTATTGGTGGTGCCACGAGACAGAAAGTGGACCAGAGTCCACCAGAAGAACCTTGTCAAGAGCCTTGTCTACCCCACTGCAGGCTTCGGCTTTTGCTTAACTTTAGCCGTAACACAGGCATAAAGTAACCTCCCGAAAACTCAGTTGTGTCCCAGACTCCACCCGATGCTTCAATGTAGTCCCAAACCTGAAGGCAGACTTCCAAGCAAAGGACCCTGCCATGGTGCAGACTACACAGGGTATCTGGTGGAGCTGGCACATACAGAAACTCTGTCCTAAGAGCTGGCTGGCTGGCTTCATTGAGTCCTAAACCCACCCCGATCAAATCACGAGAACTTCTGGAAAATTCATATGGAAATTTTCCTCAATGTTTCAGTAATGAAATTAACTGGAAGATAAGACGAGAGCACAAACTGGCGTAGAATGTTAAAATGCAAAGTATGTAATTATAGGCTCACAGTTTTAATGACTCTAATGGATATCGGAGACAAGTGTAAAAGGAGAATAAATTATTTCAGGGCATAAAAAATCAGTTATGGGTAATTAAGCTGCAATTATCATTACTAGGCTGCTATGATAGGGTTTTTTTAAAACTAATTTTTCTAAAATGGAATGATGCAAGTTAAACACGAATTCATCTATTATCTGCCATTCAGATAAAAACATTTTTCTAATGCTTTTCAAAATGTGCCAGTGGGAAGTAGTGGAAATGTGCCAGTTTTATGGTAGTGGAAACACCAGGGATTTTTATGAAGTTGTTTATTCCACACCCCACAGCTGTTCAGTGCCATCGTTTAAACTTGGGTTCAGTGACATGCATAAAACCACGTCTGCTGTCAGTCGTGAAATCCAACAGTTGGGCTCTTCCCATGCTAAGATGAAGTGATTTGGTAAATTGAGAATTCAGGACTGTAATTCAGAGCAAGGAGGGCACAGCTTAAAGCAGCTGACAGTGTTCTTGGTTCAATCCGCAGCGCTGGGATGGCTGATCCTGGAAAACTTTCAGTTTACAATATTGAGACCAGCAGTCACTGAAGTCACCTCACCTTGTAAAATGAAGTCACCCCTTGTAAAATGTGGCAGGGGAGCAGCTGATCCGTGGGGTGCAGAGAAGCACTGGTCCTGCTGATGGAACTGGAGATGGCCATGGTGGCACAAACGACGAGCCAAAAAGGCCCGCAGGCCACCTCTTCATCTTAAGGCACTTTGCGGTTGGAGAGTAACTCCCTACTGGTACCAGTGTACAAACTCAGATGTTACAAGTGATGACACAAAATTCAGAGAGAAGTTAGCTTTGCCTATATTGCATGGTAAGCAAGGAAATGAATTCTAGGTTTGCTCCTAGCACTGTCTTTCTAACCCCAGATAGTTTAGGGTATTTGCAGAGGGATGACTCTGGGTCTCTAAAACCTGGATGCTGCTGCAGAAGTGTTGGGGTTCCCAGGGTGATAGGAGGTGTCTCAGACACCTCTGACATTTGAAAGGGAGCTGCATGCCTGCACGCAGGCTTAGGTACCTAAATCCCATCAGAGGTTGTAACATGTTTGTCATGATGCTGAACTCCTCAGTGCAGGGCTTGTCATCTGTTGCATGTGTTTGTCTTGCGTAACTTAACCAGTTGCTGCTGTAATACAAACCTTTAGGAAATTTTTTTTTTTAAAGGCTGGAAAATTGGAAAAATAGCAGGGTTTAATGTTCCTAACTTAAACTTAACCCAGACACCTTTTACTACTGCTCAGCATTTAATTACACTTAGAGACTTTTCTTGAAGTGCCGTACTCTCTCTAAAACAGATGGTCCTCATGGGGGGGGGTAAGCACTCAAAAGCTCTCTTTATCCTCATTAATTAGTTTGGAGCCTTATGTATATCTTACTTGGTGTTATCCAAAGTGCTGGTTTTCTCATAAATTACAGCAACTTAGTATGGTTCACAAATACTAATGAACTTCTCTATATTCCTGTAAAGTGAGGGAGAGTTATCAATAGAAGCATTTTTATTTTGTTATCCTGACTTCAAATAATGAACAGAAGGTGGGTTTTTTATGGAAGAGAATTTAAAAAGCATTTTGTTTCAGAAAAGCCAAAGTGAAGCCTTGCAGTATTTGGTCAAAAATAATTTCTTCACTTTCAATAACTGTAATATTTCACTTGCCGTAATAATGACCAGGATGTCATCATGTTAACTATAATTTGAGTTCTGAAGGTATTTTCATGTTGCTGCCTACATCCATCATCCCTATATGCAGCGCTTTTTGAATGGACAACTTCTCTCATGGTCCAGCTCACAGTGTTTGTCTCCAAAGGAAATGTGTTACATCAGGTTACATTTTGAGGGGTGGGGTGTACCCATGTGCTGGCTGAGAGAAGGTGCTGATAGGTAAATGCTTTATAAATTTTATGGCATTTATTAAGTATTTCAGAGTGCATAGATTAAACAAAATATTCTATCTTGGGCAAACTAACCTCAGACAGAATTTACCTCTCACCTTCCTTAACCAGAGAGCATGTATTTCACAAGACTAGCATTCATAAACAGGAAGTGTCTGTTAAATGGCAAATTAATTTTCTGATTTAAAAGGAAAAGATTCAGATAGATAATGTAATTAATCTGTAATTAATCACTGAAGTGAGGTTTTATTCAGTGGACCAAAGTTTTCACTCGTGAGCTGCCCCACACCTCACTACCTGCCCCAGCTGAGAAGACCCTCGTTGCCTTCAGGCCACGGCACTCACAGGTCTCAGCTGCAGACTCCTGGACAAACAAATGCTAGTCACACGTATTTTGGGTAGGAGCCTCAGAGCAGTGGTAGAACACCTGAGATTTGGTGGGAGAGGAAGCAACACCAAAATCTCAGAGACTTTGCCAAGCGCACAAGCCCTTCCTCAGGTGCGCTGAGCACAAGCGGAGACCAGGTCCTCTGGGTCCAGCCAGCTGTGTCTCCTGCTCACTGAGGCAGAAAGGGAGCTTACGAGAGATGACTGTTAGTTAGAGAGGAGATAAGCTGTTGTTTCCTAAGGAAAAACATGTGCCCAGTCAAGCGAAGAGAGATTTAGGCTGAAAAAGAGGAAAAAGTGTGATTGCGCTATGTTATGAAACCAGCATCTGCAATGGGGCCTTGATTTCTGGTGCCTGTTTCTCAACCTTGCCTTTGGAAGATCATTTATTCACTGCCTTTAAACACGTGTCTGCTGCAAGGCACATACCTTAATCTTTCTTTTGTGAAGACAGTGCCAAATAGGTTTTTTTCCATAAATTCTTCTTAGGAGGCTTCTAAGGAGTGATTCATTGTATCGCTGATGAGATGGGAGGTGGGCACAACCCCTCACGCCACAGCATGCAGGCAAAAGGAGTAGATCCCCCTGTGCTCCTTATTGAACAAGTGGCTATGTCTACAAATCACATAGAGCATTATTCAGCACTATTGTTCATGCTTTTACAGAGAGTGTCTTGCAATTGTGTTTCTCAATTGAGATCGATCCAATATATTCATCCCCTGGGATCAGTTTGCAGCTGAGATTCAGTGCAGCAGAATATTTGTTCCTGAAAGACCAGTCAGAGCCGAGGCTCTAGAGAGTGACTAACAGTTAAAATAATTCCTTATGCATTTTTCCCAGTCAGAAATATTGTCTGGGAGTGAAATCTGTGGATCTGGATTCTGCAGGAACTTAGATGGAGCGTCAACCAGAAAAAAATCTGGATCTCTCTGCTCCTCTCTAAAGTCAACCACGCTCCAGGTACCTCAGCGCAATGAAAGTTAATTCAAGTGAGCTGTGAGGAAATAGAGAGCTGCCTTCTGCTGGTAGAAGGTGATCAGCTTCATCTGAAACTCTGATTTTTATGCACCCCATGACCATGGTACAGCCAGAGATGACACTGCAGCTACTGCCAAAGCAGTCTGTGAGTTCCTGTATGCACCAAGGCAAGGTTGCAGATGGCCCCCAGAAATGTCTCTGTGCCTGGGACCTACTGACTTACAAGATGGACAAATCTCCTTCACTAGACTTTTTGGAGCCACAGCTGATGGGGGGCCTGGCCACAGAGCAACACCAGCAAGCCTACCTGGGCTGGTCCTTCTCATGGACGGTAGTAAAATGCACTTAGATCTGTGCATTTCAGTGGTTTCCTTACGTGATGCTGCCGCAGTCGCAGCCTAGGCTGGGTTGACGGATCTGCTTTTGCTGCTCAGTGCCCTGGTGACCCCGAGGGCCAGCTGTAGCAAGCTGGGCCGTGCCCGTTTCCCCTAGCAGCTCTGCCATGGAGAGTCAGAAGAAGAGCAAGAGGTCACAAAAATGAAGAAAGTGAACTTGTTGATAACTTTTTGCCCCACCTCTATAAATAGAACCAACCCTTTTGGTTTCAGTTTTATTTCTAGTCACAGAGAGCATCGTGTTTTCATTTGTGTTGCTGAAATGGCTAAAATGGCTCCTAGGTCTCCTTTCCATTCCTTTGCGATAACAGCAGTGGGTGGAAGAAGATGTGATTTCCCAGTGTCTGGAAGATGTTTGCATGGGGAGGCCAAATATACAACAGTTCAAGTTCCTCTCAACACCCCTAGGAGAAGGAGCAGAGACACCAGGGACTGCAGGCCAGCAGAGCTGGGGTTGGATGCTGCCCACAGCTGTGCCCCATAGCTGCAGGACACAGAGTCCTGGGGAGGCTGGGGAGGTTTTACACCGGGTGCTGCACCTTGGGGCTTGTCAAGCTGGGAGTCACCAGCTGAGGGAAGCTCCCTGCAGCAGATCCCACTGCTGGCTGAGACCTGTCCTTTAGGATCATCCCACACCTGGCTGCATCTGCTGCAGGACATCTTCCCTCTGACAACCATGTCTTTAGGGCCTGCAGGACTCATGAACTTCTCAGATGTTTGAGAGGTTCCTATTTTTGCAGCAGCTGTAAATCCAATCTAATTTGGAGAAGTGTTATTGGTCCCACTCCCTCCTGCTTTTCTTTGCTCCCCTCTTTCTTTTTTTGCTGTCTGCCCTTCCTTCCTTTCTTAAGTAGCTCTCCTACTTCTGCTTCTGCCCAAAGCAATGTTTGTCTTGCAGTGTAATGGTTTGGAGCAACACACTGGAGAGCAATTGCTACTTCCAGTAAAGATGTGACTGTGTGGTACTGGGATTGCATTTCTGCACTGCAGTGTGTAACTGTGCACGTATCCCAGTGCAAACTGTCCCAAGATGGGCAGACACTCCAGCTTTTAATCAAACAACTTTGGGCTAGTATGGAAATTTGTGCAAATAATAGAGTATTTGCATGAAGGGATGAAGCTGCAGAAGAGGTTTTGAACAGGCCAAATCCAAATTTTGCTTCTAAATTGGCCATCTGTTTGCAAAATGTATATCAGCAAATGCTATAATTTCACGTACGTGACTTGGTTTCAAGTTAACTGTGGTAACTCTGAGGCTTGACTAATGAAGTTTTGTAAGAGCCGTCTTCACTACTTACTCTGGAAAGCGTTGTCTGTGCCAACATTTCTCAAACACCAAATGCAAAGGCCTAGAAGTTCCTTTTGGATTTGAAATATGGTGCTATTAAGCAAGCCCATTTTGCAAGTTCTAATCTCCCTCCAGGAAACATTATTCTCATGAAGAGGTGACCAGCAGAAAAGTCCATCCAGTTTCCTTCCAGTAAGATCTGGGCTGAGCTCGTGCATCTCAGCATAGATGCTGAAAGTTTGCTGGCACACGGCAAGGTTCTCGTGGGAGTTTTGTGCAATGAGAATAGATTGGAAGATGCTCAAAACTCTGAAGTTTGCAGAGGCAGTGGCCATAAATATTATTTGGAGGTTGTAATGGGTCAGAGGTAAAAAACTGAAGTGTGTCTTTGTCAGGTGAATAGCGCTGCTGCTGTGCATGTAAATACTTCTAATCACACTGCACAATTTCTGCTTCTTGCAGTATCTTGGCCATGCTGCATGTTGCAAATCTTTCACATTCTTTTCTTTTTGGATGAACATATTAAGATAGCCCAATTCAAGCCACAGGCTAGAGAGATTCACATCTCAGTCAAAGAAGGTTTCATTGCTATTTCACAGTAAGAGTTTTCACATAGGCCATGGAGACTTGAAAGCTGCTTGGGGCTGGAGGTTTTGTGATCAGTGTGTGTGGTGTTTTTAGCGTGCTGGTGTGAAGGGTCTGTGAATCTCATCTTGGAAAGTTTTAATGACGATTGTATTTGTTCTCAGATTCATGAAATTTTAGCATTTAAGCCTACTCTAAAAAAGCCTCCAAGTAAAACAAAATTTCATGTACCCACAGTTAAAAAGCAGTTCTATTAATTCTAGCACTTGGGATTTCTGTTGTGGTTTTCCTAAAGTAGAGAGATTTTTCCTGGAAGGACATTTGAGGTCACTGCTGTTCTGCTGCTTTGATGATGAGTTCAGGCAAACTCCTAGTGATGGATAGCAGGGAACAATCCTTTCCCAGTAGAAATACAGTACATTTTAAATGTACAGTACTAGTCCCTTAGATGGAATGTAGTCATCTCACTATATGCTTTTTAAGATGTATTGTGGCAGAAAATTTCAACAGAGAGCGAGCTGTTAACCATGCAAACTCACTTGTGGCTCCTTGTTTTCTTCCCCTTCATACTTGTGTGAGGCTGTTGAGATAACACTGCCCGCAGAAGCTGGTGAGGAACAACCTCTAAAAGAAACATTGTGTAAGACTGGACAGTTCCTCTTAATTTCTCTATAGTCTTCTATCTGTCCCTTCCAAAAAAACCCAAACAAAACAAACAAACCCCAAAACACCAAAAACCCCAAAGGTTTTGTCTAAGTGCTATCATTTAAATGTGTCAGTAACCCATTTTGGTGTCTTCATCTGTTAAGAGACTAAAATTCTCACTTCAGTACACTTAAAAGCTTCATCCTACTTCAGCTGAGTATGATCTGAGTGTCAGATCCATCCAGTTTGGAAAGGCGTGGAGCCTAATTTTGCTGAGGAAAGCAAGCGAGCTCTTGACGTATTGACTCGATGTGCTGTTCACAGCGTAGCAAGGCTCCCAAACGCTGCCAAGCCCTTTCTGCTTTCAACAGAATGCCCTGGTTGTTGGATTTCTTCATGATTTGAGGCAGAGGGTTTGTGGTCCATTTTGCTATCATTTACCAGAGGGGTCCTTTTGAGCTACAATGATCTTGTATTTTGTTCTCTGCTGTATGCAGACTGCTACTCCAGGTGTAGTAACTAACTAGCGCCTCTGTTATTTCTCAAGTACTGTACCAATAAGAGTATATAATTTCACAATTTAATCTTAAAATAGCACAAGTGTAAATGTCAGTAGCTTTTCACATAGACACATTGCGCTTTTTACATCGCTTTACTTTTTATAGTTTTATATTGCTTTTTTATTGCAAGAAAAACAATATTAAGCTTACTTATGATATTTAAAAGACTAATGAAAATGCTACCTAAATAAATCCTGTCGAGAGACCTGTATTCTTTCTCACTGAGAGAATACGTCTGAATTGTTTAGGCTGCACAACAAGAGCTGGACTTCAGCAAACCCATCTGATCATGGTTGGCTGAGGTTTCCCCTTTGGTTGGGGCAGTCCTGAGACAGTGTCAGATCCAGATTTTGTCGACTCCCAAGTCCGAGGTTGTTTAGGTCAGATATCTCAGTTTGGATTATCTCTATTTAACCTTTTTGCATAAGGTTGTGTGTATATGGAGATACGTGAATGGACTTCTTTTTCCCCTCAAGCCTGTGTTGGTGTGTTGGGACTGAATTAAATTAATGGACTGAAACTTATTTATTTCATCACTCTTGGGAATTATTTTTTAAAAAGTTATGTATTTGAGGCATATTTAAAGAAAGTATGGCATCCTTGAAGTGAACAGTGTGTGATATGTGAAAGGAGAGGAGGGAACAAGCAGCTAAAAACAGCTAGCGAAGTTAGCAGTTTAAGTGGCATTGTGCACAGATGGGTACCAGCTGTCTTTTTGTTAGGTACTAAGATGTACTCTATGAACTGAGGAAGAATGTACTTTAACTGAATGCTGCTAACCTTGTAGAATAAAAAAGGTCTGTAAAAACTTTCATGAAACCTAGATTTTTTTTTCTGAAATAAGTAAGGCAATATTTCGTGCAAAGTATATGTTTTTCTTTAATATTCAAATTGAAAAATATTTCAAGTTGTTTCAGTCTCTAGCACTGCTGAAAAACCTCTGTATACATGATAAAATTAATATTTATTATGTATCACAGATGGGGAAGGAAACTGTTATTTTTGAAGCCAGGCAAAAATGATACATGGCTTCTCTTTTGTTGAGATGCTGATTGAATCTTTCATAAAAAGAAAACTGGCAGCAGACCGAAAAAGTACAAGACCACCCATTAGAAAACATTAATTTTGCATCACATATTCAAACTTGACAAAGTGGAGAGAACAGTCCATTAAAAAACAAAACCAAAGAAATGGAAGAAAGGCACAGAGCCGGGGCTGAAAGGAAAAGTAAGTGAAACCCCAGTGTGACAAATCGTGCTGTGGGTCCACTTCTGCAGCTGCCTTCCCTGCTGTACTGGCGTTCATAACACACTTAAATTTGGATGGATGCACAGCCACTGATTCAATATTCAT
>NW_010182332.1:2184-18156 GCF_000695765.1 Mesitornis unicolor | reverse complement strand
GGAATCATTATAGAGCAGTATATTCCTTCAACTCCAGCTGCTGGAAGACAATAGGAAACTTGGTGTACAAGTTTTGTAAAATGAAAGACAACATTCTGCCTTGATACCTTATTATGTTGAGCAGCTCATGCTACCACCCAGCCTAGCTAACAAGAGCTCTAGGTCATATTTAGGGCAATATTGACATGCCTGCTATTTACATTAACTGCCATGCCATGACTGTCAGTAGTTTTGTGTGGAGGGCATTGATGACCATGGCCATCAAAAGGAAAAACTTCCCACACCCAACAAAATTGGAGAACTGTAGCTTGTAAGCATCCCACAGTGTGGAACAAATCCCTTGTCATATTTGTTAGGAGAAAAAACATGCAGGTGATATTAGTCATAATAGATGTGATTTGAGCCAGGAATCCCAAACATCTATATCCTAGGGACTGCAGAAAAATTTGAAAATATACATCAACAGGCCACATTAAACTCTAAGACATGAGTGATTATAGTGGCCATTTGTCTTGGTATCTTCCAGGACCTATTTCCAGAAGCAAATTGTAATTGTTCTCAGGTGCTTTCCTCTCATCTCATTCCTCAGCATTGCTGACTTTCTCCAGTTGAAAACTGAACCAGATTCAACCAGGGTGAACTTTTTATCATCAAAGTGAGCAGCAAACTTACCAAAATCATATTTGTAAAGAGGAAGCAAGTTGAAGCCTCTGGATGTGTGGCAATTCTTCCAGAACAGGGCAGGTGACGCAATCTGGGACAGCCCCCGGGGGCACCAGATCAATGGATACTTGCACGGTATGTTGCCTAAGTATACACAGTCACAGGGTCTTATTTCACAAGCGTGTCTTCCTATTGCTTGAGTAGTAGTGGGATGCTTGTTGTACAGTGAACTCTGGGTACCTTGTGGCTACCTTGGTTGTCTAGAAAACCTGAGATCTCCAAGATGAACCAGAGTGCAAAGCATGAGGTTTGGCATGAAATGGATGCAAAGGCTGAATAGTTTTCAAACATGAGGTTGCTCCCAGGGGCATGTCTACATTTTCAGCTCCATGTTTGTGCTGGAGCTCCATACAGTTGCGTGAGTACTGCACGTACAGTACATTTTGTTCTGCAATCAGTGTCCATAGGTTTCATTTCACTGTGTCCCACATGAACACAGACTGCCGATAAGTGCAGTGCGTTCTGGTCAGCTGTCCCACCAAGTGCTGCCTCAGCACTGTCACGGATGTTTTTGGGTAACCTATACATGTTCTGCACAATGCCCTAGAAAGCACAGGACATCTTGGCCCCACCAGTGTCATTCCTGCAGCTCCACCACTCCTGAAAATGGGTGCCTTTGTAAAATTCTGCCTCCTTGCATGGAGAAAGCCTTGACGTACTTTATGGTCTTTGCAGTCAGGCATATAAACAGGGGACTGCTGAGTAGCTGAATCTGAAGGTACTGAGAAAGATGCAAGCAAGCAATCAGCTAGTTATGCCTCTGGAGATGGGTCAACCAAAAGCAGGCACAGGGGTGCATTGCTGGGGATCAGAGAGATGGGATGGCAGGGAAAGACCTCCATTGCATCCAAAGCCACTTTCCTTAGGCTGTGAAATGAGCTTTCTGCAATGCCCTGCCAACGTGAGAACTCCCACATGTAGACTTTGCTCTTTGCAAATTTGCCATCTGTTGTTTGCTAACCCTCTTGGTAGAAGAAGATGATAATGCATGACAGAGCAATGTGTAATGCCACCATAAAGTGCCTTTCCCAAGCACTAAGTGGCAAACGGGAAGTTGGTTGTGAATAGACAGGGCTGGACTTCTGGGGCTTCACGGTGCTGGATTCAACCAGCAGGGAGAGAATGAAGGGCACAAGAGAAAATATTGCTACTGAACATTTAAAGTTCTTATTATGTGTACATGGGGTTCTGTTTGTCCTACTTCAAGAGGAATGTAAAATTACAAAAGGTACACACAGGGGCAGCAAGAATGACGGAGGACCTGTGTCCTCCACGGTGAGTTCAAACACTTGATAGCACAGAGGAGAGTTGGCAGTTGGAGGATATGGCTAGAGCTAAAAGTCCAGGGTAATATGGAAAAGGAATGTGTGTTTGCTGACTCTGTCAAGACCAGATAAGAGTCTACGTGGGCTTTCAGTCTCACCTACTGTGACTGGTCTGTCATTCTCATGGCTTCAGATTCCACACCTGTCACAGATTTTTCCCTGTGATGCTACAAGCCCCGATCCCTGATCGTTGGCTGGCCTGTGAAGGGTCACAGGGTCTTTGGAAGATCTGGAGGTGTTTTACACTACTTTTTTTTTTATTTAGAAGCTTTTTTCCCCATACATATATGTGTTGCTTTTTCTCCTGATGTCTGGAAGGTCCAGAAGACCTTTTGTCACTGGCTTACAAAGCCTCTACTGGCAAAAGACTATTTCCTGAGCAAGCTGCAGTGTGTGCACAGGTGTACATATGCACACGATGAAGTGTGCGTTTGCAGGACAGAAAAGTGAATAGAGGGTCCTGTGATCAAAGAATTTGCAGAGAAACCACTTCATATCATGAGAGCTGCTGGCTGTGATGTGGGCAGCCCTCAGGAATGAGCCAGAGGCGAAGAATGGTACTGCTGAATTCCTTCTGGTAACAACAGCCTCTCCTGCATTTGTACCACTCTGTGCACTGTTCATCTTCTGTGTCCTGGCCCTACTTCTGCTCATGACCTACCTTTTGCTGTAGCTGTATCAGTAAGTAACTTACCTCTGGGCAAAATTAAGCTTCTTTTAATAGCAAAGGATAATGCAGTCCTCCATCTCAATATGTGATCTGGTTATAGCAGCCTGGGCATGACTGATAAGGGTGCTAGGGTGACAGAGGTCTGTGAAGAAGGGAGGGTTATGGAGGAGAGCAGGTTAAGAGATGAACAAGAACATGCATCAGAGACACAGCAGAACTTGGTTCAGGGTGCAGATGAATTTACACCCAACATTGCTGCAGGTAAATTGTCCCCATCTAGAAAAATCTGCTTCTGAAAGGAGCTTGATGATGTGCATAAAATACTACAGAGTTTGCAAAGTATGCATTTCATTTGTTGAATGTGAAGCAGCTGAACCCGAAGTAACTTGACTTTATCCAAGACAGATCCTGAGTCAGGCAAAAGCCTTGCTGAAAGCACAGTCTCTCTAGTTCATTATTCCTCCTGTGCACCAACTCCTGATGAAAACCCCTCTTACAAAAATATCAAAGTTGGCACACTAACAGCATCCTTTCCTCAAGGCATTGTTTCTTCATCTCAGAAAGCACAACCTCAAGGAACAGCTCTGCCAGGCACTTTTCTTCATTACAACATTATAGTTTTGAAATGCTCATTTAAGTAGAGCATTAAAAGTGGTGGCTGCTTACGTTGTTAAGAAAACACTGCAGTTTGGCAGACTGCAGTGCCAGAAAATTTCAGACCTATATTCTGTTTCACTGAGACTTCAGAGTTAAGAATAATTTGATGATTTGGGGATATACTAGAAAATCCTTCTCCTCTATTATAGCAGTGATTCTGGAAAGTGAAGAAGCAAATTTATCCGAAGATGAAGAGACAAGTGATCTGAGCAAGCTCTGGAGGGTGGCATCCTAGTTCTGATGGCTCCGTGAATGCTTAGCTGCAGGGGCTCTGCAAGAAGCTGTCAGCCTCTAATAAAGATGGTATCACCAGCAAACTCGTGATGGATTTTGAGCTAAAACAACACGGCACTACTGCTACTGAATTTTTTTCATGCTGTAGAACTATATAAATACTTTTTGATGTAGTCCTTGAGTTCTCACTATACATGTAAAATCGACTAAAATGCTATTAGCTTTGTTACTAATAAGTGAAATTTTTCTGGCTGGTGTTTTGCTGTGAAATAATTTTGAGTTTCTGCAAACATCTGCCAGTTTACACTAAACAGTTTTGGCCAGATTGCTCTCATGTCCCCTGGCGAGCAGAACCAACATCCTATAGCTGGTCCACTGTGCATGGGGCAATGGAAAAAACAAACAGAAGAGGAGGAATGGAAACCCTGCAGGGCTTTAATTTCCCCCATCTTTTGGGGACTTTTGCAACTGGAATACAACCTTTTCCTCTCAGCAGGTGGCAGCCTCTATATTTCTCCATGTATGGATAAGTCTTGATTTTTTCTTTTTCTTTCTCTTTGTCTCAATCTATGCATTGAAAGAGAGAGTTTCTAATGAGTCAAATAATTACCATTGGAGTGCCAAGGAGCATGTACCTTCTTAATTATCTCTAGGGTTTCTCTTGGATGTTTTAAAAGCCAGCAAAAGATCCTGTGACTTTTGCATGGGACATGTCCTTACAACCCTCTCATCTCAGGCCAGTTTCATAAACGCATCGTGAAACAGGCAGCAGCTCTGAACCACTGAGGAGCAGCAAGAAGCCCTCTTGCTGAGTGCCGTGTCCTTGCTGTGCAGAGCTGGCCAGTTGCAACCTCAAGGGAGCCAACGATGGTTGAAGGTTCCAAACAGTGCTCCCATATCATTATGGTATTGCATGGCTAAATTCAGTTCCCCATTTTTTGGTTTTGTTCCCATAACTATGGTATCAAGCCAAGAGCAGTATCAATTATTCATACATCCTGCCAAAATCACTCTCCCTGGGAACCCTCCTGACAAGAACTTGTACATTAGTATAAATAGTGACCTGTAAAGGTCCTGAGACCTTGCAGCTTTCCATGAAGGCAAGGGGAAAGGCTCAGCACTTATAAGAAGCTTGGGTTTGATGAGCTGTCATTAAAGTAATTGTAGGGCTCTGCTGGACCCCCAGGGAAAAGAATGCCTCTGAGAGAAGACATCCTGGAAGCTACATTCAGAAGGACCAACAGGGATCTCAATTTTGTTGGGAAGGAAGCTCTCAGTCCAGGGATGTTTTGAAGGAAAAAAACCCATCACTTTCTCTCAATCTTCCATTAAATTTACCCAAATTTTCCTGTAAATGGTAAACCCTTGTGTTGTGTTCTGGCTACTTCCAATTAACTGAATCCAAATGAACACTCTTCTAGCTTGTGTTAAGGAAAATGTGTGTGGTAAAGCGATATTGTTGTTAAAAGCCCTTCTTCTTTTCAAAATGGAATTGATAGTAATGATTTAAACAAATAGCATTAAATATTGTCTTGACTTCCCATCATGTGTAAAATCCTCCCAAAGTCTTTAAACACCAGTCACTGAAATGATGAGTTCCCTTTTCAGCTGGTACAAAACACCATGTGCTGGAGTAAGGCTTGGCTTAGTGCATTTGAAGTCTGAAATCCTCCTAAGATTAGTTTTGCTGCCCCATGTGTATTTGTACTCCTGTTACATGGTCAGCCACTATAAATATAACAGAAATCTCCAAGCTCAGCTGACAGTAACTGCATTTATTAAAACAAATGTGTTCATTAACCTGAATGAACAGTACAATATTTTACTTTCCTCAGAGCTTCACCGTGAACATGCACCAGTTGAACACATAAATAGAAGACAAAAAGAAAGACAAAGCTGACCTCGTCTTTATTGCAAGCAAATGGGATGTTGCTGCATCACTTCAGGTTGCTTTTTCATTTCTTCTTAAACAGGATAGTGGCAATGTTGGGATTGGCTCATTTTCTTCTGAATTGACTTGGTTTTTCCTAATTCCTGTATTCAAATATGCTGATTTTTTCCCCATTGAGAAGCAGTATCTGTTGCACCTATTTATTTGTTATTTATGTATTTGTAACCCTCTCTTCTATTATATCAATTCTCCAGATCAAGTCCATCTTGTTTCATTTTTTCCTTAAGCAACTCTTGATGCCACTCAGAATTGCTGACCATCGTGACACTAAACACAGGAAAAGTACTGAGGAAGAATGTCAAGTGCAACTGAAACTTTGGTGTCTTTTTTTCTATACCATCTGCACTTGCATATGCATTGCTCTGTGACTCCCACAGCTTCTGTGATAAGGAATTACACATCTTGGTAGTGGAGTAGGGAAGGAATACCATGGCTAACGGTATCCACTCAGTGTATTTCATACTCCTGCTTCTTAAAATAAGGGCAAGAAATACACTCGTGTGTCAGAAGGTTATTAAAATTAAGATAAATGAGAATATTTACTGCTTGCATTAAATAAATGACTTCATCTTCTTGGTGAAACAAAGATTTCATTCAGGCACATGTAATAAAAATGTATGGTTAATAATGCCCTCCTAGTGTACCTACGGTAACATATGATCCATACTAGCTCAATTTTTCTGTATTCATAGGACATATATTTGTCATTGTTTTTCATAGCTATGAAGTTACTTTTTACCAATTACATTTAAGTTTAGCTAACACAAAGGCAATCGTGAACAAAAATCTTTGTCATCTGTTTTTCTCTTTGCTTTTGGAATTCCCTGTTTGCTGGGTTGGCTGCTTAAACCAAGCACTGTAACCGATTTAGAAATCTTATGTTGTCCCTATTGTTCTGGCTCACGTAACTCTATACAACTTTATGGTCTTCAACTGGAAACAGTCCCTCCCTGTCTACTGTTACCATGGGCTTTTCGTAATTACTGCCATGTTTTTAAATCCCTATACACTTTTCACATGCAAGCCCATAGACCTCATTACATTGCTTCATATATTAAAAAAATGATCATAATTGTAAGCAAACACTGTGATTTTGAAAGCAGAGGGAAAAAATGGCTACTCAGCAATTTCAGGTTTGCTTTTGCTAGCTTTTAAAGCATGTCCCTAGTGTCCCTGCTGACTCACTGTCTGTGGACTGAGAGGATGCCATTGCAGTGGGAAACGTCTGCTTGCTGCTTTCCTCAGTATCGCCTGCTTCTGGTCAGCCCTGACACAATGAGGGACCATGTCAGTGCCACAGCTCTGCTCAAAGACCTACACTGAGGCCAAGAAGGCCAATGGCATCCTGGGGTGTATCAGGAGGAGGGTGGTTAGTAGGTCAAGAGAGGTTCTCCTCCCCCTCTACTCTGCCCTGGTGAGACTGCATCTGGAATATTGCATCCAGTTCTGGGCCCCTCAGTTCAAGAAGGACAGGGAACTGCTGGAGAGAGTCCAGCGTAGGGCTACAAAGATGATTAAGGGAGTGGAGCATCTCCCTTATGAGGAGCAGCTGAGGGAGCTGGGTCTCTTTAGTTTGCAGAAGAGGAGACTGAGGGGACACCTCATTAATGTTTATAAATATTTAAAGGGTGAGTGCCACGAGGATGGAGCCAGGCTCGTCTCGGTGACAATGATAAGACAAGGGGTAGTGGACACAAACTGGAACACAGGAGGTTCCACTTAAAATTGAGAAGAAACTTCTTCTCAGTGAGGGTTACAGAGCACTGGAACAGGCTGCCCAGAGAGGTTGTGGAGTCTCCTTCTCTGGAGACATTCAAAACCCGCCTGGACGCCTTCCTGTGTAACCTCATCTAGGTGTTCCTGCTCCGGCAGGGGGATTGGACTAGATGATCTTTTGAGGTCCCTTCCAATCCCTAACGTTCTGTGATTCTGTGATTCTGTGAGGCATGGCAGATCATGGATGCTGTAGGCTTCCTCCACCTGAACACTGGGGATGCTTGGTAGCTTGGGAAACTGCTGAAGCTGAGCTGCAACTTGTGGTCTGCCTGCCTCAGCAGTCATCATCTGCAGATCCGCAAAGAAGGACACCTGCATCTGCACTTGCATTTCAGCAGCGATCCTACCGATTTCCCTTGCAGCATGTAACTATCAGCATCCGAGGCTTTACACTAGTGAAGCCAGCAAGAACAAAATTCAGCATATCTATACATAACTTTATCCATGGGAAAAGGAAGGGCAGTAACAGATATTTTTCACTTTTATTTTAATCCTAGAGAGGCATTCGGATATGACGATGACACTGCCACTATTTAGCAATTTAGATTACCCTCTCCAAGTTCAGAGTGTAAGGACAGAGACAGCACTTTACCTCTACAACTTTCAACAAACTCAGCTTTGCAACGATCCTCCTTCACTGCTTGTCTGCATTGCGTTATATGTCATGTGGACAGTGCCCAAGGATGGTTTTCTCCCTTAAATAAAAAAAACAGCAAACTCTACTTTTTAAGAAATAGTCTATTTATTTTGCCGGTCTATGGCTGCATGTTTGTGCACAGACAATTTAATCTGCTTCTGGCACTCTGTGCAGCACTAGTGGGCAAGAAAAAGACCTTCCAGTGTCCCAGGAAGGTATTGCAAACATGGGTGTGATGTTTACACCACAGATGACCAATGCAGAGAGAGTCCTCTTGGCCAACACAAGCTCCATTTGTGCTGAGGGCAGGTGAGGCACTTTTTGTTGCTTCAAGTACTTCTGGCCTCACTGCTGGAGGCTCTGGTCCCTTCTAGCCATAACTTTGTCCCTTGCAGCCTGTTGACTTTGACAACGAAAGTCTCCTCCTCCTTGCCCCTTCCAGCTCTTGACAGTGTAATTTTTCTTCACAGCCTGCCTGGTTTCTTTTGCATTGAAAGGGTCTGTGGAAATCCCAGGACCCCATAGTGGGGAGGTGATCTGTAAGCCAGCTGCTGCTGCTGTAGCCAAACAAACACTCCATCATTGCAAAGTCTATGTCTCCTGGCTCATACGCTCCTGTTTCTCCCAGTCAGTCATATACAACTGGTGTATGACAGCACTTATTTCCTTGGATAAGCATGTAAATTCCTGTGTTCTTGCCATCTGTTGTGCATCTGTTTAGTCTTTCTCTTTCTGTCCCATCTGTTTGGTGACTCTCAGAGCTGGATAGCTTCTTTTCTTCCCTCTCCATTTCTGTGCTCCCCAAAAGCCCATCTGGGAACTGTGCACAAGGACATTATAAATTATTAAAACCAGATTTGCCCATATCAATATGCCCAAGAACATGTGTTGGTGCAATAGTTGTGGTTCACTTTGCATCTGCTTGCCAGTCAGCTTTCAACACTCAGTATTTCTTAAGGCCTCGCCATGTTGTTCTTATGTGAACCAGAGATTTTCTTTTCCCTATTTTTAATTGCATGATGCTGGCTCAGCCAAACTGAATAACAGAATAATTAGTAAAGTCCATGTGAGTGCAGTTCCTGGATGCTAAATATTATCAGCCACAGAGCCACTGGGATGAGTTCCTCCAGGACATACAGGAGAACCGAGGAGTCACTAGAAAATGCTGGCACCTTAAATTGTCCCTTATAGAAATGGTCCAATCCCCACTCCATGATGCCTGAATTTCAATTTCCCCTTACACGGACTAGGGATAATGAACAGACTTGCCTTGCTTTTGGAGGCCTTTTGAAAGCCTCTGTTGCAAGGAACAATGCCTTAAATATTACTTGAGATTTCTGTTACTTTATTGGGATGTCCTAGGAGAGCAAAATCCACTCAAATGTGGCAAGGCAGCTGCGTGCAGCCGTGGTGCGGGAAACAGTGATCCAGCGAGATGAGCAACGGGTGAGACATATGGGGAATAGCCTGGTCTTCGAGTTAGGAATTTCACAGCTATACTCCAGCATCTTGATCTGTACAAATGAATCATAAGCACAGCCAAACCACAGAATGACACCAGCTTCTCTAAAAGAGTCTCTCTTTCTCTCTCTACATATATATATAGCTGCTAGACTTGCGTATTCCTGTTTGTAAGTACTCAGTAATAACTGACCGCAAAGCTACATGGCCTTCTCAGCAGACAGCTCCTAAAAAATACTTGTTCTATCTCTCATTTCTTCCAGAGTTATTTTAAACCAGATTTTTACACCTCCAGATGTACTATTTTAACTTGAAGTCCTGGTACTGGCACACGTGATCAGGACATTTTCTGGGTAAAAAGACAGCCAGGGCAGAGATCTTCTGAAGAAAGCTGATCAAAAACATTGATCCTTGTTAGGTGTACCTGAAGACATTACTCTACCTAGGAAATGTACTGCTGCTCTGTAACTCTTTGGTTTCAGTTTAGTTTTCTAAGCCAGAACAGCCTATGCTAACTGCACTATAAACTCACTTTGAATCCTTTAGCCTACTTCATCTGCACTTTCCAAGGGGCTGTGTTTTCAGAATCTGGATTTGTAGGAGTGTGATCAGAATTGATCACTGGTAGTATCTATAGTTGGGAAACCCAAAGCATTGCCTCAGCGAGGGAAAGTCAAGCTGACCCTAGTCCTTGCATGTGCTGATGGGCATTGACAAGTTGACCAGTTTTGACCAGTTAGGACTAATGTAACTGCAAATTAATCCAAAGATGTGTTGCACCTGGCCTAGGCAAACAAGTCATGGATGAGGTGGGAGCAGAGGACATGAAGATGGGGGAAGCAAAGGTCTGGAGTGTGGTAGGAAAAGGCCATGAGGGGAGAGCTGAAATGGCTGCAGTGGAAGGGAGTGCGTGTGTGTGCTAAGGGCATGGGGTCTTAGGGCACGTTGGTAGGTATAATCTTTTCAAAGACATCAAACCTCATTTCCTGCAGTTTTGCTCTTTTTGAATCTGGTAAACAGCTGGGTTATTTGCTGGGAACTTGCCTAGCTCTTGTGACCAGGGTTACCATTAGAGACTCCCACCTCTATTGCATAAGTCACTTATACAGTAATAGCCTGAACTTTGACTTAATATAACATAGGTCACCCAACACAACAGCCCTTCTGTCTCCTTGCCAAACAGTGAAATGGAAAAGGAAAGACTGAAATAATTTTATAATTCATGAGGTCAGATTCTCAGAATGAAGTGCAGGGGCTCCAGAAAGAAAGACCAGTGGTTTTGTAGCCCAAATGTGGAAGTTTAACATCAATGGAGAGGAGTTCTTTATTTTCACCAAGAAGACGGAGCACCAGAGGACAGTAACTAAATTTAGTTGCATTATCAGCCTTTCAGGTTCATGGATAACAGGACTGCTTAAGGAAAACAAGGCAGCCAGGTGTAGGGCTGATAGCTATAGAAACCCTTGCAATAACTGTGTTGATCAGGATATTGAAACTGTGAAGACCATTACAGATTGAAATATGGGACTTCATGATCTATTTTTTCTTTTTGTTTATTTACTGTGATGTGGTGGATGTTGCCTGCACAAAAGAATATGTACAACCCAAGCATATGACACATCCCTGAAGATTGCAGCATATTAATGGATGTCATCATCTATATGTTTCTTCTCTTCATAGAAGATGGAAGCATGGTCTCAAAACCTGACAATTTTTAATCTATTAAACAATATCCTGAGGTCTCTAGTATAGCTGACGCTGATATTAGTTAAATAAAGACTTCATCATTTATCATAGAATCACAGAATCATTTAGGTGGAAAAGACCTTTAAGATCATTAGATCCAACCATAACCTGTCCACTCCTAAACCATGTCTCTAAGCACCTCATCTCCCCATCTTATAAACCCCTCCAGGGATGGTGACTTCCCCACTTCCCTGGGCAGCCTGCTCCTATGCCTGATAACCCTTTCAGATAAGAAATTTTAAGTCCAGATCCAGATTGAAGTCCTCTGCTAGATTGCCTGCTTCTAACCAGACAGAGGTCAACATTGCCATAGTTCATAACCTATTTCTTACCCCTCCTGCTCATAAACCTGGACACCATAATCTGCTTATATCTGTTAATTCTTTATATTCCATTGCAAAGGGACCCTTACTGTAAACTGTGACACTGAGATGGTTGTTATGGAAGGAAAGGAGAATCAACCCATTTGTGATTCACAAGCACTCTGGGAAATCACAAAAGATTTGTGTTGTCCATGGAGAACTTGCTTAACCACATTATGTGAAGATTGCGATTATTTATCTGCTGACTATGCTGCAGGACACCTTTTTTTGCCCGTGAGAATTTTTTATTTGAGGTAGAGCGTGAAACAGTCATGTGAAGACATGAGTGTAAGCAAACTACCGTTCGTCAGAAAAAGGGAAATTTAGTCATATATTTAGCAGTCATTTCCTCTTTTTTGGGAAATCCAAATACATGCTTTTTTTTGCTCTCTCTGTGTCGCTGTTTCTCTTATCTTCACTCTACGGAAGAAAAGAAAGTTGGGTCTAAAATGTCATTTGGTTTTGACATAAATCTGATTGGGCAATGAGAGACAAATTTCCGCTGTGAGTTGAGCTAAACCCTATATAAGGTCCTTACAAGCAATTTTCAGTCTTATATCATTTCATGAGAAGCTAAATGGCCGAAAGACTTCAGAACCACAGGTAAGTGAATCTGATGGAAATTTGGGAATAAAAGCCTCCCCCAAATCCTCAGACTGTATTGGGCTTATGGAGATGGCTAGATACTAAACCGAAGGGATCAGAAAGCTCTGAACAAAATAGCCAAGTATTTTCAAAGGTTCTAGAGAGAGAGAAACCCCAATGATACAGAGTATTAAATGCGAACCATAGGGCTTTTTATTGTGACAGACAAAGCCACTAACACCTGGTCCAAGTGTAGCCCTGGGAGGGATAGACAACTCCATATCAGTGCCCTGGAAACCCTTGCAGATCTAGTGGTAGGGGAGACGACCCGGCATTATGAAACAAAGAGTATTGTTGAGCAAGAGGTTGGCTTTGTGGTCTTGTAGAGATGACAATAAGTTGGAAATGGTTTATTATAGTCAAACTATCAGATGTCAGACAAATAGAGCTACTAGAACAGGGAGAAATTTGGATTAAAATTGCATTATAAATATGAGCATGCTGGGATGCACAGAAGATGCCTGAAGGTGAGTACCTATGAATATGACTGTGTTATCTTGGTAGATATACATTTTTGCTTTTGGATACAACTTGAAGTAGTTGTCTGGTTGTTTAATATTCATCCTATGGCACAATCATAGCATTAGACTAATGTTAAATGCATGCAATTTACAATTCTGCATGTACAATGGAAATAGTATGGATCACGTGCATATGTGTACTGTATTGCACATAAATACCTTGCATAAAGCATAAGCTGGTGCCTACATGTAGTATGCTTTATGTATGTTTTATGGTACACTGAGATAACATAGTCAATCCACTGAGTAGCAGCAGCTGAAACCTCATGGCAGACCAGAAAGCATGCAATGATGTTTGCAGAAGCTGCCCTGCCCATGCCAGGCCAATACAAATGACAATTAATGAATGACTGGGAGCAGAGAGTTTTGTTTTCCCTTACCATTACTATGTCTGATTTTTGAGACAAGGTGTTCAGGGTTTTCCTCATCTTTTTTTTTTAGCACAGATGGTAATAGTGTCCATGCTGAAGACTCTTGCGCACCAACAGCAAGATGGGTATGCATGCCACGGGGGTCAAATATTTTTGGCCCAAGAGAAACATTTGTTAGAGACTTTGAAAGCTTGGCTCTTTTTGTAGCATGAAGTTTTCCTGCAGCCTGATCTACACTAGCTGGCCTACTTTGGTAGCCACAGTGGGGGAAGATAAAGTGACATGGGATTTAATGGGGTTCATACAACCTTGTGAGACACCTGAAGTGACTGCGTAAGGAGATAAAGTCTATTCTGTGCATCTTTGCTCCTGTGTTCACCCACGCGAGCTACACTATGTCTAACTTGAAATGACTGACCTCTGCCTTAGCCACATTGTACTGCAAAATAAGCAGAGCTAGATTTTTCCATCCGTAGCTGTCACACTGAAAAGCCGTGGGGACAGCAGCATCTTGTGGCATGTTGTCTGCATCTCCTGGAGTGAAAGGAAAGGGAAAGGAGTAATGTGCTTGTGCTGAGCCAGATGCTCTTGTTTCACAAGTCAGCCCACATAAACTAGGGATGAAGAAGCTTTTCTGCTCACCAAGGGTGAACCAAAGCTCACCAGGTTTGGGGTGACGGAAAGAGCATTTAACTCTTAAGTTAATGCTGAGTATTTCCTTTGTGTCTTCTGTCTTGTAATAAACTTACTTCCCTGTAGATTTCAAGACACTTTTCCTCAGTTATCTCCTTCTGATTTCCTCTGGGAAAAAATGCAAGGGCTCTTCTTTGTCCTGGTGATGTGCACAGCGGGCGCCTCTACTTTCAGACTCCAGCAAGTCAAAAGCACAGGTAAGGGCATGCTTTTTGTCTTTTTTTTTTCCCTGTCTCCCTTTCCCTTCTTTTTTATGTGCCTGGCTGATAGTAATGTAAAAATATCTCTGATTTATATAGAAAACTGCCCAGATCACACCGTGTTTTTTAAACACTACTATGAATTGCATGGAGAACCAGTGGTTCTGAAATGCCCTTCCCCCACATACAAACATTTGGATTTTTCTGCCTTGACCCCTAATATCACATGGTATAAAAATGGTTCAAAAGCCATGATATCAGGAAGAGATGAAGATCCGAGAATCTGGACAAAAGGAGATGCACTCTGGTTTTTACCAGCAATGCTAGAAGACTCAGGAGTATATATCTGCACCAGAAGGTGGGTATTTAAAAGGAAATCCAGTGCACTAACAAGGTGAATATATCTAAAATAGATTAGCTTGATTCTAAACTCTGTTTATGTTCAGAGCATGTCTGGATAAGATCATGTCCTCCTGGCTTTATTAGAGAAAAAATTGTGAAATGACAGAATTCTTAAATGCATTGTGTGTCTCCTATACATATCCTGAAATCTGGATAAATCATGACACAGTATTGCCACTGTGGCTACGATCCCATGAGGAAATAGTGTACACAAGAGTTTGTTCTAGCTTATTTATGGAGCAGTCAGGTCTGTGGTGAGAGGGGATATGCTGCAGGCAGGGGATTCTGCACAAAGCAATCCTCGAGTTACAGATCCAGAGAAGCAAATAGCCTTGTTTGCACTTCAGGTTCCTCATTAAGCATATACCAAGGCTATGGAGTGGCTTTCTTCTTTCTTATCCCTGGTGTTTACTGTTCTTCTGCTTCACATTTTTAAACCAGACTTTGATTGCCTTGGTTTTGCTGGAAGATCTGTCATGAGACCCAAGGTGTATTTACTAGGCTGGGACCAGTGGCTTGAGACTTGGTCATCATTTTTCTGAGTATCTGACAGCCCACTGTACAATTTCAAAAGAGGTACCAGGGTCTGGATTTGTGGGGGACTGAGAAAGGCAAAATCACCATTAGGGCCTGAGCTCTAGAAGGTGTCCCATGTCCTTGTCCCCTTGTCCCCTGCCAACTCCTCTGTCCAGTCAGCCTCCTAGTACACCCTGGCAAGTGGTGCTTTGCTCTGGAGTCTGTAGTGAATCTGTACATTCCTGGAGCTGCCTGTGCAGAGCACAGTTTCCTTGCTGGCAAGGCACACCTTGTGGGTGACGTGTGTCAGCAGCAGAAGAGGGATGAACAGGCACAACTCAAGTTAGTAAATCATGCTCAGCATGTTGGGTCAGCCTTTCCACATGTCCCCAGCAATTGCAGTGGCAGGGCAGAAGATAAGACTTTGGTAGTGAGGCTAGAAAAACAAAAGTTTGCAAATATTGTCCTAGAGCATAGAGAAGCTGCCTGAGACCTTGAAGGGTGGTTTTTAATCCCCTTTCTGGACTACTCTGCCTCAATTCCTCAACCTATAGCCCTGTGGCATTGTTATTGACAGCTATTGTAAAACTCTGTGAAATCTGTTTGAAAAAGATACACAAGAGCTGAGTACGTTGCTTCATCATTAATGCTATTACAAGACTAATAAAGTACAAACGAATTGTATTTCCATTGCAAATCATCCCTCAGGGAAGCCACTAGATTTATTTTTGTCAGCACTCTGTAAAATGAGGGTAGAAGCAAATGATCGCAGATCTCTGCTTCTGCTGAGCAAGTGTTTTGGATTTAGGCATCTGACCTGTAGGTGACAGCCAGTTGCAGTGCTCCAGCAGTAATACAAGTCTGTCTGTCCCCAGCCCCCAGCTGCTCTCCAGGAGCTCACAGCCCAGAGCCCTGGCTTCACAGGCCCCATGGGTGTCAGGCACTGCGCTGGGTGGAGGCATCTCAGGCTTTCAGAGTGGTAAAGGAGGTAGTTTAGGCACCTATCTCCCCCAGTCTGGTCCTCCTTGGGATTGGAAGCAACTGTCACTTCGGGCCAGAAAGAAAATTTGAATGTTGCAAAA
>NW_010182332.1:0-2153 GCF_000695765.1 Mesitornis unicolor | reverse complement strand
AGGAATGCCTCCTTTTCTATGCAAAATAATATGTACTCACATAAACGCTTACTAGTTGTGCAATAGTAACTGCAGATGTATTCTAGTACATGCTTTAAGCTTTTTATTTCATCCTTTGGTCCTAATCATTAGAGTTTTCACAGTCAAGACTCTTTCAAGGAAACGACAAAGGGTCCATGACACACTTGCTGCTGTGCAGGTGAACATGCTCCCCCTTCTTGCAAAATTAAAATCATACCATAGCCTAAGGGTGCACAGCAAACCTTGTGTACAAAAAGACAAGACTGCAGCTCTGAGGCAGACATGTGTCAGCAACATGTTTATATTGTGCCAAAAAAACCAGTACCAGTGATTTTCCAGGATCCCTCCTGGTGTGATCTCAGTCTTGGCCTCTTAGAACATGCTAAGGAGGGAAATGGAGCCAGGAGGAAACCAAGGATGCCACTCGAGTTCTCGTCGCTGGTGGGTGCTCACCTCTCCCCACTCTGTTTGCAGGAACTCCTCCTACTGCGCCGAGGTCTCCATTCACCTCACGGTTGTGGAGAAAACAGCTGCTCGGGAGATTGCCTATCTCCAGGTCCTCTTCACTTTCACCTCTGGGAAGATCGTTTGCCCTGACCTGTGGGATTTTACACTGAATAGGACAAGCCTGGAGCTCAAGTGGTACAAGGTAGAATTTTCACCTCCTCTTTGTGCAAAGCTTAATCCCACCCTATCTGTAAAGGTGCACACATCCCCACTTTCTGTTTCTCCTTACACTCCCACTATGATTGTGTGCTCTGCCTCATGCAGCCATCGTTCTTACCATGAGATGCAATCCCTAGGCTGGCTTCATACAGCAGTGACTATGCTGTGATTGGTACCATACCAGTAAAAATCCTGCTCAGGATTCCCTTCAGAAGCCAGACATAACCCACTAATTTGAGCAAAAGGCTGATCCCCCAGTATAGTTCTTGCTACAGCTGTTAGAAAGAGCTAGGCTGTCTTCATGGAGAAGGTACATAATTGATCCTAGCAGGGCTCTGACCTTGTGTGTGAACAGAGCCTTAGTGACACAGAGTAGGAATTTATCACAGTTTATGAGATTATGTAGGGCAAGCAACAGTTTTGTGAAAAGCCATATGATTACTAGTATTTGTCTTCAAAGACTGCCTTAGAATATTACTCTCATGAGGTCATGTATGAAAAGTAATAGTGTTGTGAAAACCTTCATGGTTGATAAAATAGTTTTGTCTTAGAAGAATGTTTTAGATGATCATTCCTAACAGGAGTCAAGAAAGAGCCCTTCATGTCTTTTCCATCTTAAAATGTGGATTTTATTGAAAAGCTATGCACACTTATTATAGACAGTGATTCTTCTCACTTCATATAGTGCCTCAGAGCATTTTAGAGACGGATACATATTTGAAGAAGTTGCCCTTTGGTGGGAAAGTAGAACTGCTCAGATTTCCCAGTGTCAAGTGAACTTTTAATAACAGAGAGACAGGGACAAGTAATTTTCTCTGGATGTTAGACAGTGTGTAACCACAGCTGTCTGAACCATAACACTCGCTGCTGTCCTTTCTCCAGGATGGCCTGCCTCTGGAAGACGACAATGAAAAATTCACAATACTGAAAGGTTCGACTTCTCTGATCATGACTTCTGTGCTACCAACAGACACTGGCTATTACACCTGCAAGACATCGTTTCCATATGAAGGTGTAACATATGAAATCACCAGAACAATTCACCTGGAGACAGTAGGTAAATACTGACCCTTTAAAACATTATAGCACTTAAGAAAAAAGTTCTCTGTTCATGAAAATCAGAAAAACTCATAACTTGGCCTCTCAGTGCTGCCAAGGGAAGGGGGACACTATGGGTGCTTGCTTTCGCACTGGTGAGGTCCCCACTGCACCCTGGCCAGGCTGGGGTCCCCCCTTTTCCTGACTTGCAGCAAAACTGCGGGAGGCACAACTCGGTGTCGCAACAGCCTGTGGTTGCTAAACCCCATAATGTATGTCTTGGGGGAGGGGGAGGTGTCGCTGCAAATTATTTCAGAGGGCTGATGAAACAAAACCCTTTACGCTCGCTCGGGACGAAGGGAAAACCCGCTATTTCGCAAACGGGAGAAACCAGCATGGGTGGTGGGGGAGTGCAGCTCGCGGGGGGG
>NW_010182331.1:0-482 GCF_000695765.1 Mesitornis unicolor | reverse complement strand
ACCATACAGGGATGGTGTCACCATGGTGGGGGGGTTGTCACCGTAAGGGATGGTGTCACCATGGTGGGGAGGGTGTCACCGTACCCAGGGGGTGTCACCATACCCAGGGGTTGTCACCATGGTTAGGGGGTTGTCACCATACCCAGGGGTTGTCACCATATTGAGGGGGTTGTCACCATACAGGGATGGTGTCACCATGGCAGGGAGGTTGTCACCGTACCCAGGGGGTGTCACCATGGTGGGGGGGTTGTCACCATGTTAGGGGGTTGTCACCATACAGGGATGGTGTCACCAGGAGGGGGGGGTTGTGACCATAGTTTTCCCCAGTCCCCGGGGGTTTCCCCCTGCCCCAGGGGTTGTCACCATGTTAGGGGGTTGTCACCATTCCAGGGATGGTGCCACCATGGCAGGGAGGTTGTCTCTGTACCCAGGGGTTGTCACCGTACCAGGAGGGTGTCACCATACAGGGATGGTGTCACCAT
>NW_010182330.1:0-10697 GCF_000695765.1 Mesitornis unicolor | reverse complement strand
CGGCGGTGGTTACCGGCTTTAAAGCCAGCCCGTTCCAGCCATGAGCTCAAACCTTCAACCCGAGAGCATGCCCCGGAGCTGGGATCTGCCGCCCGCGCCTACCGAGCGGGATTATCTCATTCTTCTGCGGTGGAGAGGAAAGAAAAGAAGGCAATGGCTTTCTGTCGGTTTAGGTTTCATACGACTTTGTGCTGGAAAACAAATTAACTTAAGAGGATTTTCTGAATTTGAGCTAGGAACAAAAGACAAGGTGAAAGTGTCTGAGCTTTGAAAACATGCCAAAGTCCCAAACCAGCAAATCCTTCTTCTGAATGTTGTCTCACCTTTCATCAGCACTGAAAGCATATTGAGAAAATGTGCTTTTTTTTTTCTTTCTTCTAAGCTAACAAAAAAGATTGTCTCAAAACTATTTTCAGTAAAATACTGATGGTGCTTTCTCCTCAAAAAATGTTTCTGTACGTAGAATTACGCCAGAAGAAAACTAAGCAACCATGCAATCTGTGGACCTGATCTAGCAATTTAGATAAAACTAGCATTTGGGTTAATGAATGTTAGAACTTCATTTGTCTAAGACATACATTCTGCCCTTCTCTTGAACATCAGTAATTTCATTTTAGCCCGAGACTGTTTCACACTCCACTACTGCAAAATAATCTGCCTACCAGCTCAATAAACTTGGCTCGTTGCATGCTTGTGCGTTGCTTCAAGTTGGGTCTGGAGGGAGGAAACAGCTCCCTTTAGAACTGAGCAAATACCTTGGGATCTAATAGACTCCTATGACTAAAAAAATATTTGGTACACTTATTTTTAGGCAGGAATTTTTCCATCAAAGACAGAGAATTTGAAGTTTCTGTTCAAAATCAGGACCTCCATAGTGTCCCAGTTTTCTGTGTTATGTATTTAAAACATACTCATAGCTGACCAGAAGAAACCTTAAAAAGAAACGCCTCTGCTTCTACTGGGAGAAGAAATTTCTAAACGCTGGTGGAAAAGTTCACCTAAAGGACTGGATTTCTCTTCCTCCAATAGAGTTTGTCATTTACACTTGGCAACTTTCATGCCTTTGTGCTGAACAAAGCAGACAATTGCGCAGAGCAGATTAAGAATAAAAAGAAATCTGCATCAAGAAGTGTTGTAAAACAGGAACAGAAGACCATTTTTGTCAGACAAACCCCTCTCGCATCATGTACACCTACAAGCTAAAGATTTCAGGTCCAACCATCCAATCTTCCTGTACTTTACAAAGCATAATTCTGAAGATCTATACTGTACGATACTGCAGAGCATGGACTGCACCGGTGGTGTATATTCTGTAAATTGCAGTGGCTTTCAAAAGCGTGTGAAATAATCTTATCTGCAGTCACTGCTTTGTATGCTATTTATTTTGTGTTTCAAAATAGAAGAATAATAAAATGCTTTGTTGGCTTAGTGGTGGAAATTGATTTGGGTTATCAAACGCGGTATCATAAAAGTCTCAGGTGCCGTTACTGAATGCCTGCTCCTCAGCTTTCCATCAGAAACTCTATCTTCTCCACCCGGGTGTTATCAATCGCAGTCTGTGTGCTTGGTCCCAATCGCTATAAATGTAAACAAATACAGTTCAGATTGCAGAATCTCCCTGTCCTTTCCTACCTTTTATTACTTTTCCTGCTTTCCACCACCTCAGAGTTTTCTTAGGTGCTTCATCCTTTGACTCGAATGAGGAACGCTGCTATATGACTTTTTAAAAGGTTTTTTTTTGCAAAGCTCAGAGATCCTGTGCAGCTCTGACTACAGCAAGAACTGAATTGCCAGAGGGGGAGAGTTAGAGAGACACTGTGATTTGATCTAACATCCACGAAGTCAGTGGACACACTCTCACTGACCACGTCAATAAAAAGAAGGAAACGCCTTCCACTAGAGACATTTGTGTGATATTTTTCCCAATTCGTGTTTTCTAGGTCCTATCCAAAGCACCAGTTTTCCTTGCTGTTTATAGTAAAGAGCGTTCATCGCTTTTTCTGTGCAATTAAAAAAAAGCTCTGGAAAAAGGCAAGGCCACATATGGTCTCACAAATAATGATTAAGATGAAAAAAATCCTCCTTGACCAGAACGAAAAGGCACTGAGCAGCTTTGAGCAGAGAATGCCGTATGCCAACCCCTCATGCCCCTAATAAATCTGCATTTGATCGTGCGCTCTAAGTCCTTAAGCACATTGTAGAAATGGGGCAAATCCTCTTTTGGATTTTACTGACTTAAAAAAAAAATGAAAAGCAACATAATTCCATTTATTTTAACATCATTAGATTCTGAAAAAGAAACCCGGATCATATCACGGGGTAGTGTTATTGCTGTTTCTATGATTAACGCTGCATTTTAACACTTGACACTGCACGGGGCTGCTGGCCAATTGAGTCTTCTGCTGTGGAGTTATACAGGAGGTGAGAAGCAGGTTAAGAACTGGAGTGAGGCACAAAAAGCAGTTACTGCTTTGCACTTATTTTCCCCAAGAAAGACTAAGAGAGTCCTATTTACTGTTAGAATAATGCCACTGAGCCTGGATGGGAAGTGGGGCTGGAGAAGGATGCTTTTCTGCTTTCTGTTTCTGTGCCTCTGAAGGATGATAAGGTGCTATCCTATGTATCCTATGTATCCTGTGTATCCTATGTATCCTATCCTGTCCTATCCCATCCTATCCTATCCTATCCTATCCTATCCTTTAGTATCAGCAGAAAGCTGTTGGAAGTGGTTCCTAGCATTGCGTGAAAACAAATAAACCAACCAAAAAAATCCTAACCAAAAAAACCCTCAAACTAAAACCCAACCAACCAATGAACCAAAACCCTTACAGGGCTCAAAGTCTCTCTGGGCTGGGATTCTGGCTGCTGGCTCTCACACCAGCAGAGCCAAAAGTTAACTCAGGCACAAGGAGCTTGTCTGCTTTTAATACAGGCAATATAGAGTTTAGCCACTTCTCATTTCCCATATTCTCCTCCAGAACAGCCCTCAAGTAAGTTCCTTATCCACATTTTTTTTTAATCTCTTCAGTTCTGAAGCTGTGTTGAGGCAGCTCTATTGGCCTAAGCAATTGGCCAGGAGAAAGCAATGAAGATCTCCCCTGGTTCTCTTCTGATGTGTGTTTGCTCTCACCAACAGGCATGGTGTCCTTTAAGTCCTCTCACTGGTCCACTGGCTCCTTGGCTCCCTGTCAAGCCCTTCATCTTCAAAGCACTCCATCCCCTTTCAATGCCACTGTCTTTATTTGCACTTCGTAGCACCGAGGACAAGCCAGGCAAATATGTTTAAAGTCCAACTTATGCTTTGTAGAATTGCCAGATTGGAAAAAAAAATGCTCAGGAAACAGAGAAATCCATGGACCCCTAACAAACATTGAACTCCTGACAAAAAAGAAGGGAAATTCATCCTCTGCTGACCTAGGTCACCTTTGAACAGACACCAGGTTCTTTATCAATTTGCCAATTCTCCTGCTATTTTAGAGAACAAGTTTGTGTTTTGTTGTGTTTTCTTTGCTTGCTTATCTCTCATCTTTGAGTAAATGGCAACATCTGACTTTGGCCATTGTAGAAACAGGTTCAAAGCTCCACAACTGACTTCCCACTTACTTCACAACCAAGGTGCCAGTCTCTTGAAATTCATGCAACTCATTTACTTTTTCTGTCTTATGATTCAGACTTTCATAGTCACTTGGGCCTGTATTCTAATATCCTTCCAACACATACTAATTTATTCCACCAATACTCTCATTCAAGTCAGTATTCTTCAGCAGGAGTAAAGCGACGGAATCCAGCTATAAATTGACAGATGTTTAGGGAATATCTGTTAGCCACATTATCACCCCTGCATCATCCCTTGTTCATGGTGTCAATGAACTTTAGGGATAAATAAACAGTTGGATCTGATCTGATCAAAACATGGAATACCTGAGTCCTTTTCCTAATCTAATAGGCTTATAAGAATCAGAGATGTGTGAACTACTCCCAAACAGCTTTTCATAGTTTCTTTTCAGGAACTACAAAGATGGTGTCTTCACAGCACTTAGTGATCATGCCACTCGCACGTTTCATAATGTGCCCAAGTTTTCACAGGCCAGATACTCTGACTGCCAATATAGCTCAAAGGTAATGTAAAGGAACTGTTTTACTGTGAGGGCAGCACATACTGTGCTGGAAATGTTGCCTTAATATAAATCAAAATGCAAACAATGTTGCTGCAGTGCCTTTAGAAACCTCCTCTCCAGCGGCATTCAATAGTTTTGGACATGCTCATCCTCACAAGGGAGCTCACGCACAGAAGTACAGAGAGGAGACTGCAGCTGGGTCTTCTTAAAGAACAAATTGGGGCTGAGACATTGCTGAGATGGAGACCACACCTCACTCATCACAGAGATGGAGACCACACCTCACTCATCACAGGGATGGAGACCACACCTCACTCATCACAGGGATGGAGATCACACCTCACTCATCACAGAGATGGAGATCACGCCTCACTCACAGGATTTACTGATGGAGTGAAATGGGATTCTGAGCAGCTGGACACACCTCACTCATCACAGAGATGGAGATCACACCTCACTCACAGGATTTACTGATGGAGTAAAATGGGATTCTGAGCAGCTGGGAACAGGAGCAATTTGGTTCTTCTTTTACTGAAATTTGTAAAACCCATTTCTGTTAAAATGTTATTGTTTCTAAAAATGTGTTATATTTATCTAATATGTAACTACACAACACAATGAACAGCTACTTTTTACATGCCTAAGTACTTGTTTTAACTTCCAGTCTAGCTTCACTCAAATTTCCTTTGATGGATTACTTTGACTAAAGTTCAATTATATCATTTTCCATGTAAATGTATGTCACAGCAAATAAAAGAGTTGAGCAAGTGAATCCTTCTCCCTGCAAACCAATTTTGAGCCACCACATCGCATACACAGATATTTAACATTATTTTAAAACAAGTATGCACACCGTATTGACAGAGTAACCAGAAGTGTCCCAGTCATTTCTGTACTGTGCTGATGGGTGCCTGCCTCACCAAGCAGCTTTCTTCTAGAACTCACAGCTTACCCGAGAGGAGAGAAAAAAAATCAAAGGTGCAGGATGAACACAAAACAAATGGTACAGCTGGTTAGTGTGAGCTTAGTGAAAGGACTGATGTAAATTGAGATCTTCATAGTGCAGTCATGCCTCACCACAGGGAGAAGAAGAGGCAGACCTTTTCAGACTTGAGCAGTACAGAAAACAATTAGGAGGAAAACAGTTGCAAAGATAGGGCTATTGGTGTGGAGGAAAAAGGGATGGAAAGCAGTCTGTGTGTACCGGTGAGTACGTGAATGTCTGAACAAATTCACCATGCATACACTTACACTATACTATGTATATAAACACTTCTCCACTTTGTGTCAAATTAGGATGAAATTGGCTACATGTATCCAGTGATTTAGTTTAAAAAAAGCACAATTAAACAATGCTTGCTATTGACAGGTTGTTCTGCCCTGACAGAAATGCAGAACACAGAAATGTGCAACCGCTTTCCCATGTATCGGTATGGAAACAATACAAAAGGTACTTTACCTTTGCTCATGCCTCCATGAGGAAGTTATTTCAAGGGTCCTTTGTTTCTTGTGTGCCAGCAGCTGTGCAACTGTAAAGAAAAACGGGTTGGGTTAATAATAAAGAAAGATACAAGCTGTAGACTCCAAAGACTCAAGTTAAACATTTACTCCGGTTCGTTCCTGTGAGCAAACTCAGAGGGTCTGTTTTGTGAACTGCTGGCATCTTGAGAAACAGGCGACAGCCAATGTGCTGCTGGCCCAGCTACTTCCCCGTCCGCAGCTCAGACAGGCACAGCAGAAAGCTGCAGTCACCTGCGCACGTCTAGGCTGGGATCTAAAAAACAAGCAGCCGGAAATCCTCCCATGTAAGAAAAGCCCTTCACAATTCAAATGGTACTTCAAATATTTACCTGTGGGACTGGATTTGCAATTACCCACTGATAGAGCACTTCAGAATCAACAGGGTGAAGTTTATACTTACATTTTATTTTATTTATTCAGATTTTTTTTCTACAGAAAGTCTTTTTGTTTCTGTATGAGCATGAGGGTAAAGACTTCCAGTCCACACAAAAAGTGCAATCTACTTTTCTATCAGAGCCACAGAGCAGACAGCATTATGTGTCAGCTCCTGCTAGGCAGATACCTGGAAAAAGGTGAGGGCAGAGTGCAACCATCGTCCCTGCTCAGCTCTGCTGCTTCGGGACCTGTCAGACAGTGTATTAGCTACTGCTCCTTGCTTTTTACAACATTATGTTCAGGCTGTTCATTTAGGCACTTGAAGATGAATTTAGGCACTTAAAGATGAATTTAGGCCATCTGAATTTCTAGATATGCAAGGGCAGGAGCAGATCAGACTGCAATCCCCCCACAGAGCCCCTGTCCATTTCTGAACCTTATATAAGAAATGAACCTGTTACAAAACTGAACCTGCAGCAAACTGTACGGACTAAGCAGAGGAATGAGTTGGTGCAACAGGGTATGAGGTTTCTCCATCCCACACAGCCATCCATCAACAGGAGTCAGTTATGCTAACTCACATTTACCTTGGTTTTGCTGAATTAATCTTACCCTATCCTATATTTGGATAAAAGAAGGTGGGCTCATTTCTTTAAATGACAGCTCTGATCTCCAGAACTGGACTCCAGTAGCTGAGGTACCAGGCTACAATACAGGAGAGAGAATAATTCCCAGTTCAACTGCTGAGCAGCTGTACAACTCAGGGCAAAATGCCCTTTGTCTGCCCGGGCTATTTAGACTACAGGATCGTTGAGGCAAGACCAGTCCCTGCCTGGATATTTGCACAGCACCTAATACAATGGAAATCCAGTCTCAGTTTAGTAGTTCTGTAATACAAATTAATAACAATAACTAGACTTGACTGCTTGACAAAAAGCAAATAGTTTGGAAAAAGCTGTCTTAAATCTTTCTATCCCACTTCCCCAGACCAAAAAAAATCTACAAATGTTATTTCTTTTGGCAGCTGAAACCTAATCCTACCTTGGTTAGCATAACAGAGAGAACAGGAAGCACTGTGAAGGAATTTTTCATTCCCTGGGACGTCTTTGATCCCCCTCCCCTCCCTTTTCCTATCAGGTAATTTTCAAATCTTTATGTTTCCAGTTAGTCTACGTATCTTCTTGTTTTGTCTACTTTGGTCAAGCATTATTTAACTTCCATTTCATGGATGAAAAACTGGTCTGCATTTAGACTCTGCTGTTGTGTAAGCCGGAACCCGAGAACTTCAGAATCCCAAAAGCGAATACAGCTAAAATTCACAGCCCTTGCTGGTGGAAAACCAATCATTACTTTGCTTTAACACAGAGAAGGTGCATTCATACATTACAGAAATGCTAAACAAATCATTTAATCATTTTCTGCTGCAGTCACCACTTTTTGTCACTTAAGAGTTAGTGTCTCGGTTCAACTTTCCAACATATGGAGGAAATTTTTTCCCCATTATACATCTTGATTTATGCTCTTCTAAAATGTGCAAATTAATGTCTGTTTAATATTTGGGGTTCTGAAGGAATGTGTTGACCCTTATTTAGGTCCTACATGAAATGCAAGACTGCATCTCATGTGGGCAAGCTTTTGACAATAAAAGAAGTCATAATTGAAATATGCATGAGTCTCAAAGGACTTAATTACCACACACTGCTGAGTGCAGCCTCATGCTTGTAGCAAAGACAAGTCTGGAGCACTACAAAGCAGGAGATGACAACACACACAAGATAAAAATGAAAACAAGATCATCTTGGAGCAGATAATACAACATCCCCTTTGCCTGCAGATGCATGTTCCTGTCACACAAGCTGGAGCTTCAGGAGCACGTGTAAAGCACACCACTTGGAACTGAAGCAGTCTTTTTTGCCTTGACTCTTCCTGCGTTGAACCCATCACCATTTGCCCTGCCCGATGACTGCGGTATGCTACCTTTCTTTTTACCCTTAATCTGTTCAGATGGTCCTTCTTTTCCTACTTACTATCTCCTTGACTTCTGTTGCCACTGGCATCATCTGCACCTTCAGGTTCCCAGTGAAAAGTTCCTTAAAAGTCAGCAGAAGTAAAGGCAAGAGAAATAGAAAATTGTTAATAGAAAATGTAGAAATTGCTCTGACTGGCCAAACATTTCCACAGCTGTCTACAGCTGCTCCTGGTCAAATACGCTCGTCAGTGGCAGTGACGGGGTTAGCTGCAGCAACGACAGAGCATCTGTCATCCATCAGATGGAAGATGTCATCTGTCAGCTACTTCAAGGTAGGCTCAAAAATATCTGTTCCCCAGGAGGGATTTAGCTCCTGATTAACAAAATAACTTACAGTCCCACAACTCCAGGTATTCCACCCTGTAGTAAGAATACTTAGTCCCATTTTATGGCTAGCAAAATGGGGGGCAAAGACAACAAATTACCTCAATCAGTATAATTCCACTCCACTAAAAAAAAAACCCAAACCCAAAAATCAAGCAATATACAATCCAACAGGGGAAATTCAATTAACTGGGGTTTTTATTCACATATCCACAAATCTTGGTTTCAGGAGACAGCTACTGTGACAGTCCCCAATGGAACAGCAGAAGATGTATCCATAAATCCTTATAACCAGCCCCATACTACATAAGGCCTAGTTATAGCTTTTTTTCCCTTTCTAGACCATAATATACATAACATTTACTGTTAACTACTGTGCATGCCTCCAATCTTCTGATAAAATTACTAACAGTGATTCTCCTTGGTAATAATGAAGAAACATTGCTTTTACTGGCAAACAACGCATGATCATCACCAGTGGTTTTGTCATCGACTCCTTTATTTGCAAAGCTGTCTATAATTGGAAGCCACTGGAACAGATACCAACTCACTTATGTGACTACTACTACTGACTGCAGCACTGCTGAGCCTGAAAGACACCAATAGAATTGAAGTTAGACTCACGTCTTTTGTGTCTCTCTTTTCCCCCTCCTTTTTCTTCTTTACCCAGAGATGGCCAACATTGCTCCTTCCTTCTCTTCTCTCAACGTTACAATAAAAGCTACAAAAAGTGACTGGAAGGCAGAGAAAATGTCTAATTTCCCTCCTCTATAAAGAGGAACTCTTTCTGGCTTGAACTTGTGAAAATCCAGGAACACTTTTATTATTATTCCATGTTATAATAACCTGCACATGGAGGTAGATTCTAGGCCATTATTGACTTCACTGGTCCTGAAACAAGGACATTGCTCAGAGCTCCATTTACAAAATGTACATACCACTGTTCTGCACTCTTGCTTCCAGCTATTTATAACTCCCCGGTGCCTTGGAGCAAACAGCTGGGGAATGAGTTAGGGACTCAATGGCACTCTGAGGACTCAATGGCACGATGCTTTCCTTTTCCATTTTTTCCCCTTTAAAATTGAATTCTTTTCAGCATTAGCAGAATAAGACAGGCAGACAAAGTGTGCATAGAATGAGACAGTACAAAGGCAGTCGATACCACCAACCTGATGGTGTTTGTTTGTCACCGCCAGCAAGTACAGATGCTGTTGAGATGCGTGGCCTAAATAGGAGTTTGTGCCTGGAGGATCAATGTGCACTGACTATGCACCAACCTTTAAGTGTGTGTAATGGGCTGTGCCCGGCAATGACCCACCTCTTTTTCCAGCCCTTCAGGGGTGGTGGTTACTAAAGGGACTTATACAGACTGGAACTGCTCTTAACTTTATATGGGTGACTGCCACTACAACCTCTGCAAGAGCCAAGGACACATTAGGTTCATTCCTACTTATCTAGCTGAAGGACGGAAGAAGAAATTAAAGACTGAGACTTCCATTGCTGCAGGATGAAACAAGAGAAGGATGGACTTATCTTGCTGCAAACAGAGGAAATTAAATGGAGCTGTGTGTCCTTTTTTAGTTTTCGTATTAAAGAGTTCATTTGCAACCACCTTGGAAACATTTTCTCCCATTCTCAAACACAGACCTCTCCTTGGGCTTTCAAGGCTGTGTGAGAGAAAAGTAGGAGATCAGAAAGAAGATGCGGCAGTCTTTTATTAAGTGAAGCAATAAGCTTGGGAAATATAATCACTTACTTCCTTTGCTTCGGAGCATTTCTAGGATAAAATGGCAGACCCTTCTGATGCACAGTACCACTGTCCTGCTGGTCCCAGTGTTTCACAGGAGCTTACACAGACCCTTCTGTGTTTCTAGGCCAGTATTTCTCTCCTCTCAGCTGGAAAGTATCTGAACTGGAAATCGGGGTGCTTCTGAAGGGGCAGCACTGGAACCTGCTGTGATGGGAACTGTCAAACAAACAAAAACCATACAATAAACAAAAGACCAGAAGGAGAAATGTAATTGTTCTCAATGAATGTTTTCTGAAAGGGACCCAGGCCCCTTAAGGCAGTCCCTGCAACAGCTTGCCCGTGGACACAGGCTTTATCAGTGCATGCATTTCCAAGCAGGTTACTGTGGTATCCCTCAGGAAAGCCCCAGACCCTGCCGATCCCGCTCTGGGGCCACACGAGGCATTCGGTTATTTCATATTTTACAGCCCGTTATTGTTTACCCTGACCACACACTCACCTTCCTCACCAAACAGGCTCCTTGTCCCTTCCTTATCTCTGAACACCCACTCTGCCCTCCTTGCTGCGGCCTCTCCGCCCC
>NW_010182329.1:0-21400 GCF_000695765.1 Mesitornis unicolor | reverse complement strand
ATCGCTTGGTTGTCCTGCATGTGCTGTGTAAGATACATGGTGTTTTAGATACATTTATTATTACAGCTGAGAAAAAGAAAAAGAAAAAAAAAGGCTGCTCCCTTGCTGGTTTTGCCTTTCTGGGGCCAGGTGAACTTAGTATAAGACCAGATTAGAAAGTACATGAAGTCATCCAGCAGAGTAAATTATTAACTTTCATGTAGTCTTGCTATGGAGACATTTCTTTATGTTCTATCAGATAGTGCTTTACCTTTAAAATCAGATAAAGGAAAAGGCTGGTGTTAAATTACAATCAGTTAAACATTTGGGAGGGTTGTTTGTTTTGAAATTTTTTGTAGGGAACAGTGAGGAAGTTTCGAAGCTGCAGCTTGGTTCAGACAGTTCACTCACCAGCTCGGCTGGTGACTCACCTGACTGAAGCAAGTTACACCACTTCTCTTTTCCTGTCATATGAGGGTAATAAAATAGAGTTACCTTACATTTTGAAGACTAAGTCTTGTACCTGTAATTATTATGTGATAGAAGACTAGCATCAGTTCATGACCTATATATATATGTGCATAGCTTTCTGGTTTTGAGATCAGTTAACTTGTGACTAAGTTTTACTGCGGTCTTCTGTAGGAAATGCTCTCTGCTTTGTACTGTAAGATACATTTCCCTAGAATAATTCAGAAAGGTGGTAACTTTAAATGCAACTGCTTTTAGTTAGCTTTGTATATTTACAGGTGTAAGTGGCAGAGGAGAAAAAACAACAAACATTTCTTCAGCAGCTATGAGTAGAGAATAGCACTCTGAAAATTAAATGCTGTGCTTTGGTACCTCAGCTGGCATGTAGCATGGAGATGTGTCCTGTTTCTGTTTCTTGTTTCTTGTTATCTTACAATTCAGTTTAATGATTCCGTTTGGTTTAGTAGCAAGAGGGGAACCTTTCTAATAATTTTGTAGTATACCAGGGCTTCTTTGAATTAGTAGCCAGCTTTTTTTAATAGATTCCCTATGTTGAAATGTTTTGTAAGATATTACTAGTCCTGTTCATAGTTTTGTGCATGTTTTTTACAAACGTTACAAGGCAACCAAAAGCTTTATGTTGAGATATCAATTTGACAGCAACAAATGAGCTTTGGTAGTAACAAATTGAAGAATCTCTCTGAACCCTCTAATCCGTGTGTTTTTAGTGTTCTTTTTACAGCATTTTAGGCTTTTTGATAGTGTGAGATTTTTTTTTTTGTTTGGGTTTTTGAATTTGTGGGGTAGTGGGTTTTTTGTTCTCTCTGCAAGATACTTACTACGAGGCCTTGAAAATGTGGGGAACTAACACTTAGCACAATGAAAACAGGGAGAAGAGCAGCCAACAGAGGATTCCAGATGTGTCCCCTAACGGAGAGAACATTTGGCTCCCGCCGGAGGGTGAAAGTAGCCGTCTGGATACAGTAGGCTTTACTTGCGTGTTACCCACTGTTTGATACACTGTTCCTCAGACTCTTTTCTAGTGCCACCGTTGGATTTACCTTGAATTTATCTGTGTTCACTTGTTCTCCCTGGGTCAAAATAGCTTCTGCCTCAGCCAAGATACAGTTAACGGCTTTTAGTCATGTTTTGTGATAATTAGTGTCCACAGTTTTGTGGTATTCTTGCCTAAAAAAAGTTTTGAATTTGTCTCTGAATATGATCTGTGTTATTCATGTTCAAGACGTATTTGAAAGCAAGCCATGTGCAGCAGAATATCTGAGGTGGTGCAATATTGGCGGTGTGGGAAAGGCGAGATGAAAGGCAATTTTTGTGTGTGTGATAAGTTAATCAAGAAAGATTAGATATACCATTTATACCTTTTTAAAAAGCTGAAAGTATTGCACAGGCTATTGTGAAAGGTGACCTGGCAGTAGGATGACAATGGGTGAGAAGAGGAAAAGGCAGCAACAGTAAGTGCTGGGGTTTCAGAGCAAAGCCACCGAGAACCTCTGGTGTGGTCTCTTTAGCTGGTGTAAACAGAGATTTCACATCTCTGAAGAACAAGAGCTTCATCTACTGAACGTGAATTCTGCTGTCCCTGGGCTGAAAACAGTGGTGCAAAATCTGAAAGGGAGATTAGCATCAAGTATGTGATGCTGTAAGAGGATTGGATTTGCATATCCAAGGAGCAGTGATTGCTCCTATTATTGATTACTTAGGATTTTCAACTTAATGTTTGCTGTGTTACTCTAATTGCTCCTACAGTGGTATTTAGCTAAAACTGTAAGTAATTGCCTACGGGTTGCAGTGGGCCAAAATAATTTACTACCAGGTATTCTTGGACCTAAAACTTCGAAGTTTTCTGCCCTGTGAAAAATATATTTTGATCCTCTTTTCATATGGAAAAGTTTGTTGACTGACTATCTTGATAATATCAAGATATCATAATACCTTGCTTTCTTCTACAACTATGCAAGCTTTTCTTCAAAGAAATCTAGCAAATTATGAATGTTAGACCTTCAGCCACATTTTCCAGTAGATTTATCCCTATGTGTATGTTGTCTTTTAATCATAGAATGGTTTGGGTTGGAAGGGCCCAGTAAGATACTCCAGTTCCAAACTGGAGTTTGGGACATTTTTGACTGGATGAGATTGCGCAGGGCCCCGTGCAACATGACCTTGAACAGGGGTATGGTGGAATTTGGGTATAATGCAGACTTCTCATCTTTAGAATAATCTCTCTTGTGAAATTTTTGTAAACAGCTGTGTGGAGCTGCATTAGCATTATAAAGGTCTTTTAGATATATGGTGTTTCAATTTCACTGAATTTCTCAGAAATTAGAGAGCATAGTGTGAACAACTACCCTGTCAACTTCTGAACTGGTATATCCTGTGCCTATATGCAGTTGCAGACATGAACTCTGCTTAAAAACGAGTGTAGATGTGTTTCAGTGACGACATTGCAATCTCCAGGTCTGATTTAATTCAACATTGAGCAAATGTATGTGATTAATTCAATAATAACACAGTAACACAGTACTCAGATAACATTGCTGAATGAACTTAACCGCTGGGTAGAGTCAAACACCAGATGGCAGCATTTGATGAGAGCCTGGCATGTGCCTAGCAGATGAGTTCTCTGGTTTTGGCCTAATTTATAAATTACTTTTTTTGAGAGCTACCAACATCTCTTTTCCCTGAAAAGTCATTAAAAACCTGAAAAATTGAGTGTTTACCACTGCAAGTTAAAAGCAGACTACTCTGAAAAAGTTTTTTTTCTATCTTCCACGATCTCAAGAGACACCAAAAATAAATTACAATTAATTGGTGAACTTAAGGTTTAGCCTTGGGAAGGTGCATATCTCCTGTGGATGTGTCTCCTACCACCATGTGTGCCTGTCTTTATTGACAGTTCTTGATAGCTTCCTGAAGAGAACACCTGTGAAGGAATTTACCACTTTGGGACTTGAAGTTTGTGGTAATCTGAATCCCACCTGTGTGGCTTAGATTAATGTCATTCATATTCATCCAGGAGAAATAAATGTTTTCTAAGTGTTTTGTGTCAGTGTTTGTGTTGGTATTTTTCAGTTATTTTTAAAAAAATAGTGTGCTGTATTTGGAAACTTATTTATATTATAATCATTAAGAGGTTTTTTTGTGTTATTAAAGTCCATGTTAGCTTCTGGACAGGAGACTGCCTCTCTATCAGTGATGCCGCTTTTCACCTCTTTGGGATAGAGAAATCAGTAAGGAGCTCCACGTTCAGTACTGAAGGAGATGTATTATTTTCTTTTTGACTTAATGTGTTTTGTGGGATTTTTTAATTTTTTTTTTTAATTTGGTGTTCCGTATAGAGACTGTAGAGGCATAAAACTGATCTACCAATCACTGCTATATAAGAGGCTTTGCGTTATCCCTTTGCACCTCTGGACCTGGTGTGCAGTCTGAATACTCAAAAGAACTGCCTGCAGTCGGGAGAAGGAGTCTTGTTGCTTTGTGAAGGTCACAGGTTGCCTTGCTGGGAACAGCTATACTGAACGTAAAGGGCTGTTAGGGCCTTGCCTAACAGTGCTTCCCGCTGACCTCCAGTTCACCAGATACTCCAGTAAGGAGTGTGGTTTCATACGTAGGTCCTTATGGCTTGTTTAATGTCTACATGTTGTGGTTGCTGAAGCTGTTAAATGATGGTTTGAGTTTAGCTTGCCAGTGGTCACTGCAGTTACATCGATACTGCTTCAAGATCCACTGATATGTGTGTGATATATCATATATATGGTCATATATATGTGATATAAGGTGTCCTTGGTAAGATCACCTTTTGAATTGTCACTCTTTTTGGTAGTTTAGTTTGACAACAGTCTCATTGCACAACACAAAGTCAGTCCAGTAAGTCAACATTCTTCAGATAAATGTCTTTCTGGTATGATGTCACATAGGAATTGAATTGTTTTCTGTAGAATCTCCCCCAGCACAGAATTGTCAGCTCTAGACTATGTCATTTCCTTAGCAATTTTCTTGCTTCTGTCAATTCCTGAAGATTAATCTTGGGTTGTTTACAAATATACAGAATATCGAAGTGGAGGTACTGTTTATTTCCTTAATATTAGTTGGTAGCCATGTGACTGATCACACAGAATAAACTACTCTCACAAATTTGTAAAACAAGAAGAGGGCTAGATTTTTCCTCCAAAAGCACTCAGTCCTATGTTCTCATGTGCTCCTACATCATATGCTCTAAATTCAGTTTTATTTAAGAGTGGTAACTTTTGCATCCTGAAATTAAAGTATTGGTTTCACTTTAGCATGTTCTAAAATAAAGGTTTGTCCAAAATAAGAAAAATGGGAATCTCTATAGAGAGGTTATCCTGAACCAAAAGCTGGTTGTGAACATGTGGCATCTGAACAACCATGTGCTGACAGATGACCTTGAATATAAGAATGTTATAGTCGGTACTTTCTTCATACTGAGTGAAATCAGGATTTGGTTTTCAAACTTTGAACTTCATTACAAAACCTTTACTGCCTTCATCCCAATTACACATGATTTTTGGTCATTTTAAGTGTTTGCGCTGTAGGATTTAAAGAAGAGAGGAATATCTAGCAGTAGAAGGATGTTCTTAACCCAGTAGATTTGGGTGTACTGCTTGTATTACTTTAAGTTTTGTTTTTCTGCTGTAAAGAATGATCAGGAAATTTCACATATGGTATGTTTCAAAAAAGCTGCAACAAAGTTATTTTAATAAGAAAAATGAATGCATGAATTATTTAAAATAGTTGGTGCAACTGTTCCTCTTAACTAATCCCGGCACTTGGAAGGCAATTACACTGAGCTTTGACAACATTGCCAACTCACGGCACAGTGCCTTATGCCAAAAGCTATTGTTGTTTTATTGACCACGTTCACCATTACATATGCATATGAAAAAACAGAGGCATTTTCATCGGGATTACCCTAATAGCATTAAGAGATTATTTTTTAAATTCCTTGGAAGGAAATTCACTTAAATGAGATTACTTATTACTTGACTGGTTTCCTATCATGCTGCTATGTTTAGGTAAGTGGAGTCCATTAGAGTATAAAGTTTTTAAAAAACCTGATTTTATACATTAATGATTTCAAATAAAAGAGAAGTACTCTATTTGTGCACAGCTTCTTTTGAGAAAGTTAAGTCGATGCTCTGGTTAGGAGAGATAACACTTTTTGTCCCTCTTGGTGGCCCCCCTAGTGTCACCATTAGTTGCTAATTACTTGCAAACAAATAAACAATTAACTCCTCGTGCCTCTTGGTGGGAGAGCTTTCATTGACATGCTAAAACTTTCTAATAAAAGATTTTAATTAATGACGTTGCAAATCCAACTCCCTTGTCAACATCGCTATAAGGAGTACTTGTGCAGAAATGCCAGTACAGTGTACAGGCTCTGCTGGCTGAAGGTGAAAGCATGGCAAGTGCATCGCTCTGTGCCGCTAATACATCGGCATCTCAAAATCTTCGGAAAGTGTCTGGTTTTGCTGAAAATAAAACCACACAGTGCTCGTTTTCCATTGAAAGTATTTTGGGATTGGAGCAGAAAAAAGATGGCATTCCAGCTGGGAAACCTCACAGACCATGGATGGATGCATGCACCAATTTGGGTGAGTCAGCAGTCTGTTTTGTAACCTCTCAAGCTTTTACGTCTTTAAAAATGTATGTATTTTCATGTTTCTGTTGAAAGCCAGTAAACTGAAGCTCTTGTTTGCTTGCTTTCTTTTTGTAGTTGTAGGTGATGACAGTAATCCTCATCTGCAGATCCCTGTTGTTTGCTATGAAAATCCGTTCTTTCATGCTAACAGTAATCCAGTGCAAGAGGAAAAAGTTTTGAAATGTGAAAAATATTTTTCAGTCACTGAAAGGCTATCTTTCAAACGAGAATTGAGCTGGTACAGGGGCAGAAGACCAAGAACTGCATTTACTAGAAAACAGGTAGGGATTTTCTTAGTATTGAATAAATTAATAACAATGTACTGTAACAAAACGTTGGTAGAAGCCTGTAACAGCTGACTGATTTAGTAGGATGTACCTCTGCAGAGAGAAAAGTAATCAGAAACTAGTATAGATTAACAGTAATGTTGCTAATTTCAGAGATGTCTTTATGCATGGAATCAGAATTGTGCAAACACTGCTCGGAAATCTCCTGAAACTGACCTGTTTGTTCTATTTATTTTCTTTATTACTCCTATGAAGGTAGTGAGAACTATTCAACAAGTGTGTTTTAATCCCCTCAGATTGAAGTATTGGAAAATGTTTTTAAAATGAACTCCTACCCTGGCATTGATATTAGAGAAGAGCTAGCTTGCAGATTAGGTTTAGATGAAGACAGGATCCAGGTAATTAAAAATTTATTTGAACTTTTCTGTAATTCCATCTGTATGTACTCTCTGTTCATATAAATGAGTAGTTGACAGCAGTAACAATGATCTGTTTAAAACGATGTACATTTATACACATGATATGCCTTCAACAATTTGTGAAGTGGAAGCCACTGAATTCCTTCTGAAGTTTTAAACCTTCTTCCTTGGTGTCGATGAGGTATTAATCACTATAATATTTCCACGATACCTGCTCTGTTAATCTCTAGTAGTCATGTGCAGAACTTGATCATTTGCTTCCACAAATCATGTTTCTGTTATGCTTGTCACCTTATTTGAAAAAAACAAATTTAAAACTAATATTGAAATAATTTGTGTGAATGTCTAAATATTTGGTGAGACTGTCAGTAGAGCATATATGTGTTAAATGAGTGTTTCAGCCTATGTCTTCATCTGGCCAAAAGAAAAATCTACTCGGGGATTTTAATGATTGATTTCCAGGTAGTCCAATGTGGTAATACACATACCATAAACATCAGAATTTGGGCCTCACCTTCATGTTTATTAAGCTTTTGATAAAATTCTTACGTTGAGGTTGATGGGAAGCTTGATGCTGAGATAAATGAAGCAGCTGAAGAAGCACACTTAGACTTGTGTGTGAAATTCCAGATGCTCAGCATCTTCCAGGGTCTGATTCAGTGTCAGTAAAGTTAATATTAGTTCTACATAACAAACAAACAAACAAACAAAACCCCACAAAAAAACACCAAACAACAAAAGAAAACTGAAACAAAAACCAGTGAAGCTGGTCCTCATTTTCCAGTAAAGCTGAGGGTATTATTTTCTTTGTGGTGTTACAATTATTGCAGGTAGCTACGTGCCATCATCTCCAGATTTTAGATTTGTCTTAAACTTGCAAACTACTGTCATTACACAAAATGCTATGAAGTTGTGTGAATATTTTTAACATTCAAAGCTTATTCTGCTTACTGTGCTGTATTTCTGAAAAGCGTGCCTTTTCTTTCCATTTTAGATCTGGTTTCAGAACCGTCGTGCAAAGCTGAAAAGATCACACCGAGAATCTCAGTTTCTAATGGTGAAAAATACTTTTACCTCCAGCCTGCGAGAGTAGAAAGAATGATTGTTTGCTGTTACAGTGCTACAGTAGAACATGAAGAATTACTGGAATTTTCATAACTTGCATGAAGTATTGATATATTATGTTTTTATCCCCAAATTTCAAATATTATAATAATTTTCATTCAAATAAAATGTAAATAATTGAATTATTATTATAATTTACTTTTTGTGAAAGAAGTTACCTTTTCCTGTATATTTTAATAAGTATTTTCAGAAAAGTTTAGGTATTTTTGTAGTTAAAAAAAAATCCAAACCCTGGGTTGCACAAGATTTTCAGATAATATTAATTACTGCGGCTTAACTGAAGATGGCTTAACAAAGCTTCATGGTTTTAAAAAATAGTCTGTTTAAAGTCCGAAATATGCAAAATAATTTTGCCATCTGAAACAGGTTGTGCATTGCATTGGAGTTTAAGTAACTTATTTATAGAGTATGACAGTTTTCATAACATAAATTTTAGAAAAAGGTATCTCAAGTGGAAGGGCCACTATTCGACTGACTGTTCTGTTTGAACAATTGTTTGGTAAAAAGAGGCTGAAAATTAGAAATTATTTTAAATACCATATTTTAATTAAAGATATTTGCCTATTTAGTGCTTCATCTGGGATATCTCCTCTCTTGTCAACACTTGTATAAGGGTTCCAGTTATGGACATTGCCATTGTTATGGTTTAATGACAGAATGTAGCATCTCACAGGATCCAGACCAGATATCCAGTTTATTGCCATTAATTTTAGGAAGTTGAATTGATTTTTATCAAACAGTACATGATAGTTAATTGTCCTCATATTTGATAGTCAGCCTGAACTCATTATGGATAAACAGATCCTTGCACAGAAAACCCACAATTCTTTGTGGCCGTGATGTGGAAAAACGATGCAAGTATGGGTTTACACCGTTCCTTTCTTCAGCAGAGCTTTAAGCACTTTCCTGAAGTGCTGGTGTCCTTCAATGAAACTTCAGCTTGTGTTACTTAGTCGAGATACATTCTACATGGGCCGAGCTGTACATACAGAAAATCATTTTATGATAGGCTGATGGTTCAGCTGGAGCACTGATTTAAAGTGATCTTTCAATCTGTATATCTTAAAGAACTGGTAAATCCCAAAGAATTTACACATAAGGCTTTATTAATTGGGTTTTCCCACTTGGCTGATGTAAAAAATAAGTTTTATTTTGAACTGAAACTCTTTACAGTAGTCAAAAAACTGAACCAAATTATTTTGACTGATTTTTTAAAAAGTAACATAGGGAAGAATTCTGAAAACTAGGGAGAAGAAACTGTGAGTGCTTACAACACTGAAATTGTTTTTACCTAATTCAGAGTATAGCTCTCAGACTATCCCACACTGAAGGAATGCCCGACCACTGAGCTGTTATGCGTTATGGTGCTGGTTTCCAGGTTTCTTGTGGAAACAGTTTTCCTTTATACAAAACTTTGATATTCTCAGGAGGAAAAATGTGAGCCAAAGTCTTCAATCTACATGGCTTAGCCACCAGGCTTATTCACAGTCCAACACTCAGCTTCGGTGAAGTCAGGACACTGAAGTCAGAGTAGCGTTGTTAATACCGGCTAAATGTAAATAGCAAAAAAGGGTGAAAAAGAATTCCATAGATTCTTGTAGTGTTTTAATAGTACAAATAAAGTTATCTTTCTTTACTTGCAACTTCTTGTTTAATAATAATAAAATGACAACAGATTTTTTTTTTTCCTGGCATGTTACTTTCATTGTAGTGTGCTCTGTAGAAGAAGTAGGTGCTAATATTTTAAAGACCTGTCTTTGCTGCTTCCAGACAGTTTTTGATTCCTATATTTCTTCTAACATGCTCTACTTTTCACCAGTTTGTCTTATTTCTTAGGACATCTCTAAATGTTTCAGTTGTTATGATGGATTTTTTAATTTAGCTTTGCTGAATGTTTACAAGGTATTGTGAAATGCAGTTAGTTTAGGATTTTGAGACATCATCATACCTGTTACATCATGAACAAACCAAGTATAGCTCTTCCTTTCTCAATGCTTGTATCCATGATATCTGCTGTCCCATAGAATAAAAGGTAAATTTCAGAAAAGGGGTGATAGAAAAAACTTAGTTTCATGTAGCCTCGTATTAGGAAAAGCTAAAAGGAAAGATGATCTGGCTTCAGTCCTTAGTTGATATTTTAGATGATAGGTTAAGATAAGAGTTTAAATTTTAAAAAAATTCTATATATTTTCTGAAAAAATATTACTGAAAGGCTGCATTACTTCAGAACCAGACTACAGGTATTCACTCTTTTGTGTCTCTAGCATCATGGGCTCATTGCCTTAATTTTTACAGAATCTCTAAAGTCTTGAATTGTTTGACTTTGCTCCTGGAAATCCTATTTTAAACGTGAAATTAAATTTTATCCAGTAGTGAAATGTTAATTATTCATGCTTTAGATTTAGGAAATAACATTAATGAACTGAACTTCTGTTGTATCCCGCATTCAAAAAGACTTAAGAGAACGTTCACAAATAAAGCAATTTAAATGGAATCAAATCCATTAGGAATAGTTTTTGGAGAAATTCGAATCTCAATTCTGGTAAAGGTAAAGACAATATTGGAAATGCATGAGTTCTATTTTGTTTTTCTTCTCAACTCAAAACATAGTTTAACCTTGTTGTAGGTAATTTGAAACTATTGTCTACTTTACTGATGGAAACAAGGTTTCCAGCAGCAACAGATTAGACTAATCTGTACAGATTGATGCCTAAGAACCTTACTCTATTATCTGGCAAATACCTAAATACACCTAATGTCTCTTATAATGGAACTCATCTCAAGTGACGGAAGTCTGACAAAGCAATTTAAGAAAAGGAGTAGAATAATAGCAGAATAATAATAGCACCAACTCTGGTATCCAGCTCTCAATTAGCAAATGTTACCAGATGGAAGATTGGTGTAAGGTACTAAGAGTGTTGCACACAGTGCTGAGGGGCAAAGACTTTAATAGCATGGTTGCATTATTTGCTTCATTTTGGCTTAGCTTGTTCTTCCTGAAGTTAATGCATCAACAAGTTAAAGGAGAACCTGTAACTTTACATTTATAACTACTTTGACCTGCATGGATTTAAATTATGGCACTTTCTCAAATACAGCTGTGGGGATTTTTTTCCTATCTTAAAAAAAAAAATAAATCGGCCTGGACTTCACAGAATTTTCTAATCTTGTAGTTCCTGATAATATGCAGCTTTTTGAGCTTGGCAGTACAGGTAATATGCTATATTGTCTGTCTAGGCACAGCCAGTCCCAGTAGCAAGAGTGGATGAGACTGTGTCAGAAGAAGCTGGCGTGTATGCTGAAAACTGCTCCCGTTCCAGATTTGCATACTTGGCCTTGCAGTGTTTCAGTTTATCTGTCTACCCTTCAGAACTGTGATCAGAAGAGTCTCAGTCCTCTTGGTCCCTATTCTGACCTAAGCTTTGTGAAGCCACAGCCTCCTTTACTTCCAGTCATGCTGCTTTGCTTGGGCTCCAGTGATCGTTTGACTCTGCTGATAAATTTACTAGGATGGTGAAAAACTGTTCTACCTAAACCCCTGGCTAGTTGTCAGAATTTTCACTCTTAATATTGGCAAGCTGTTAAGTCTGCATCCAGCAACAGCTGCAATTTAGGCCGAGGTCTGGTTGGTAATGGGTTTCTGTGGTGGACTGTTAATAGCACTTAAACATTCTCATAGTGCTCTCCTGAACTAGCGCTAGTGCCTGTGGCCCTAGTTGGGATGCTGGCCTGCATAATTATTGTTTTAAATTGACGCTCTTTTTTTAGTGTCTCTGTCTTAATTTTTTGTGCTTAACAAGCTTCAGCAATGCCAGGGCTGTCCAAAAAAGATGAACTATGCTTATGGTCTAAAAGTAGATTGAAATTATTTTTTACCAGTGAACCAATGCTTCCAGTGCTCCATTGTAATATTATTACTTTCAGCATACTTAACAGCGTAGTTTGACACTTAGTCTTTAAATTTCCTCTGTTAGCAATAACAGCCCAGACTTAGAATACCATTCATTAAATTGTCATTTAAAACTCTGAATTTGTAATTATTTAGTTTATGAAGTCTGTGCTACAGTTACCAGACTGTATGTTATAATTTTCCTGGTGTGCGTGGGTACATCTACATTTTTCTAGTTGCTCAAAGTTGTGTCTTGAAAATACTTCTAAAGCAACAAAACCCAGGGCTTTTTATAGTTGTAAGAAGATTAATGCAGTGTTTGTAAAATTATTAAAAGGAAATGTGGCTTCAAAAGTCATTCAGCATTTATGTGGCTGAAAAAAACTTGCACAAAAGTAGCATAAAAATAATTTGCAAACACCTTCTGTTTACCTAACATGAAATTAAGCAGATTTTAAATAGTTGAGATTAACTCCCAGAGTTAACTTGTAATCACAAAATCAAAGCTTTTTAGGTATTGATTGTAAAATAACTTGTTTTGGTTACTTGGATCAACTTAGTTTCACTATCGCTTGTTAGTTGATGCTCTTTATCCCTTCATCTTAAAGGACTTAATATTACATAATTGGATGGGAAATACATGGTATTCTTGAATACGTTTGAGCAATGGTGGTTAATCTAAATTAGTATTTCATGTCTTGCTGTTCATGTAATGGATTAATCTTGACTCAAAATCCTATCCTGTCACTTTTATTAGAACTGTTCAGAATATCTCATACTTATTTGATAATGGAACAGGAAAAGACAAAGCATTAATGATCCTTGTGGGGGGGGGTTGAGGCTGTTGAGCATGGGAGGGGCAGGGGGATCCCATCTAATTGCATTGCGAAGGAAGTTCATGTCACAGTGGACAAGCAGGATTGTTTGTGAGGGAGAGGAATCCAGGGCTGATGAAGAGCTGTCAGTTTTGGATTCCTTTTTTGGGAAATACATCTGGCTTGGGATGTTGTTAGGGTCTGTAAATATGATCCCATACCTGGACTGGGAGGGATATATATATTCCTTCCTTTCGGATTTACTGTCTATTGTTTTGTTCATCCTAGCTCCTAAATCAGGTTTCCCCCTAGCACTGCGATGGCTGGAGAACCCAGTGAGCACAGTCTATCAGACTTTCCCTGGATCTTGTACAATTTGGAGCTAAAAGGACAAAAGTGAGCTGGTGGTATAAGATAGTCCCCTTCATTAAAGGTTATCTGTGTTATCTGTTCTGTTATTCATCTCTAGAAAACTTTGGGAATTTGCCATTTTTAAATGGCATATGTAAGCATGTGTTTCAAACATTTGCCTCACTGTGGCCTTTTAAAAAAAATCATCTGTAACCTTACACCAACTGAATTATTTACCTTATATTTCTCTAACCCTTTCTTGTTCTTTTAACACCAAATTTTTCTTTTACCACTTCATGTCCTTGTACTACTAAGGTGATAAGTGCCTGTCCATAATTTCTGGATTCTGGGGCAATCTTTTGTCTATGTTTAACCAAATTGTTTTATATATTAAATGAAAATTAATTAAATTAAATTAATTAAATTAAATGAAAACTAATATATATACCTTCTAATGGTAGATTGCACAATTTAGAGTTGTACACTCCATAATATCTTGGCATTCCATTTCTATGCATGATGCCACACTAAGGAAATTAAGAAGATAAATCAAATATTCTTCATTAAAGATTGTTGGCTTTATATTAGCTGCATCTTAAAGACTTTCCCTTTTCACATTAAATCAGACTTAAAATTCATAAATCTTGAAACAGTGATAACAAGCTGGTTTTGAAATCCCTATAAAAATGCTGAGCTGCTTTTGCTTTTGCCCTCTTGTGGCTAGAGTTTATAATTACAGTCCTGCATGCGAAATTCTGAGTAAAATCTGCAGTGCTGCATTAGGCTGTGGGTACACAGAGTGCCAGCAGGGGACTGCCTATTGTGATTGCACAAACTTTGCGACCACATTTATGTTGTACGTGCATACAAATGCCTGAGTTTGGCCCTGATTTTCAGAAGTTCTGAGTGGTCAATATTGTACTGAACCTAGTGAAAACTGGTGGATGCTTAACGTTTTTTATACTCTGAACATTTATTAATAATTAGCTGTCACCTTAAGAATTCGGTTTTGGGCAGTCAGCCTTTTAAAATCTTGCCTCTAGTTTAATTGAAGCTGCTTTCATGAGTATATGTTTAGAAGTCTGCCCAACACAGTCAATTGAGAGTAGCAGAATCTTTCTACATTCCAGAAGGTATTTGACAAAGTGGCCAGTAATTCTAAAACAACCCACTGCTTATAGTGTAAAACTTGGGATTACTTCTGGTACGATATCTGCTAATATAATACTTCTGTGATTATAAATACAATATTGACAATGCAGAGGTTTGCCATGCAGAAACACTTACTACCACCAGTTTTTATTTATTATTTCCTTATCACATTAGAAGGCTGAGAAGTAACTTCAGTGTTAAATTATTGTACATTTTTTACTAATTTGTCTTGCATTTCAAAGTGTCCAGTCAAGGTAAAATATTAAAAATATGTAATAGTATCCACTTTGATTTCTTGATTCAAATACTTTTGAGTTACCAGTCGCTATTTGGATATGAGGTATACAGTGAAATGTAGTTTTCTCACTTCAGTGTTGGAACAGCATCTTATTCTATGCTACAGGATGTGGCTATCTGACACTATAATTGCAAATTGCTCTAATTCACTTGGACAGAGAAAGGAGATCGCAGGGAGGCATCAGCATTGCCCTGAGAATGCAGTTGGCTATAGCTAGATATTTTTGGGAAACCCAAGTTATGTGGAAAACCTTTTCTGGTAGACATTCTTGTTTAAATGAGAATACTGATCCAATCTTTCTCTTCTCTGTAAACCTATGGGTCTGGGCAGTAAGCTTTATCACATGTTACAGTTTAGTAGGAGAGATGTTTTCAGCAACTGTCACTGCTATAATCTAATTAGAAAAAATAGCTATCTATTGTAACACCATATTAACATACACTAGCTTTCTGTGTAAGTATTAACAAATCTTGTTGCTTGTTTGATCAGTCTATTATCATCTGCATATTTATCTTACTTTTTCTAAAAATAAGCAGCTAACTCACTCCTTACATCTGACAGCTTCACATTTTTTTTAAAAGAATGTGCTAGACTGTAGATAAAAAGAACCTTGAGTTTGAGCTGTAGGGCTGCCAGCAACAGCTGTCATTCCTAACAGAGCCCTTCCTCTTTTTCGGGGGGTTTGTTTGGTTTTTGTTGTTTGGGTTTGGTTTTTTTAGCCTAGTCTTGTAGAATGGCTGTGGATTCTCTTGCAAATCTGCTATAAAATGTGTTCAGATTCTTCTCTGAAATATTACATATCTGTTGTATAAACAAAGATTGCAATTTCCATATGCTTCCAGCCTTCCTTTCTTTTGTTTGTGTCTACTCCCTTAGTGGGAGTAGAATGAGGTGCTGTTGACAAAGTGCTTGCCAATCTTCTGCCATAATGGTTACACTATAGTAAGACTATTTTTTTAAGTTATTCTAGGCATGTTCCTATTGTTCTCTAACAGTATCTGTTACTAGTGTCTCTATGCATTTTAATTACAAAAATCCTCAAAACATTTTCTTTAGCCTTAATTGCTTAGCTTTTGGCCTCAAATAGCAAATGATGTCATCCCGAAGTGCTTGAGCAAATAGCTCTCCCTCAGTTAAATGGGAAAGGGTTTAAGGCAGGCTATGCTCAGTGAGGGGTCCCTTAGCATGCTAGGATTAATTTTGCAGACATCGCCACAGGATGCTGTTGAATTTCAGAGGACTGTTAAATCAGGTTAGGGTTGTCCTCCCATGCCATAGTTCCCTGCAGAAGGAAAATGACAAGCTGGCTGGATGGAAAGTATTGTAATAAGAAAGGGTTGTGATTAGAAGTAAAACTGAGAAACTTTTGTAAAAACTTTATTAACTCTTCTAGCATTTGTTCCAGCCGTTGTGGGGAACTTGATTTGTATTTTTAATACTTAGAGATGAAATGCCTATATTGCAGAAAAACCTATATTTTTAGAAACTTAACATTAATTTTTCAATTATTGCTAAAGAATAAAGCATACATAACTTTGGGGATACAGTTGTTGGTTTGGAATATTTCTAGTTCAACTGAATTGTTGTTGAAAATGACTCTTCTGTGCAATTTTTAGTTTTCTTTGCATGACAAATCTACTTTTCTCTAAAAGTGCAGCTTCTTATTACACCTAATCCAGTGTAACAGAAGACTGCTGCTGAAAGATGTGATCCTGCCCTGCTCTCTCTTGTCTCAGGAATGACATGTGGTCACAGAGTGAGTTAATTCACCATGTAATTTTGGAGCAGGGAGGAGTGTATTTGGTGGCACATCAGTAAGTTGGATCATCTCAGAGAACTGAGCTGTCTGTTCCTTTATTGTATTCATATGAATAAACAGATGCAAAGCTAAAAAGAAATGCAGATAGTTGTCATTTGACTGCAAACGTTCTCTGCCAGCAAAACAAGTCTGCAACTCTACAAGCCTCAAAATGCCGCCAAATACGTGACTTGAGATTTTTAAGAAAAAAGCTCAAACATGACAATGTGACATAAAAAGGAAGCAGGAGAGAAATATTATTGTCTGTGCACTATAAAGGATCCTGTGAGGTCTAGCTTATTCAGCATTAAGAACTGGATGCACCACTGGACTTGTTGCACAAGGCATCTGGATATAGAAGTGGTGGTCCCCAGTGTCAAAGCGGGATTCATGCGTCTAATTCCACTTTCAAGTCCCATCTGGACATAGCAGCAGCTAATCTAGAAGTGCCAAGAAACATTTGGCCACAGCAGGAGGCAGCTGGCTGCCAGGACAGCGTGCTCTGCTCTTCGCCAGTCGCAAGCAGAAGCAGGCAGTTGGCTGGGGTTGCTCTGGACTGAACGCTGGGTGAGGGCTCCATGGCCCACACTGTTTTAAGCACCCACTGGTAACGTCAGGTTGACCTCAGAAACTAGAGTGTGTGTCTACAGAAAGTGGCAAATTAAAAACAAAGCCCACCACACCCAGCGGTGTAGTTCCTGTCTTGCTAGGGGACAGTCTTTCCTGACTCCAAATCTAATTACTGGTTTAGCCTTCAACATGTGTGCAAGACATAAAAGCAGGCATCTTTATGATAAAATGGGAATAGCAATACAGATTTTCCTTTCTTGAATTTTGGCACATTTCTCAAGACCTAGTGATTTAAAAGTTGCCTTGAACGAGATAAGTATTCATAACAATTGATGGATTTGATTCAAATTTCAATTCAATTTTATGGCCTGGGGCTGGTGTCTTATCAGTTGATAATCTTACACTTTAGCTTAGCCAGATCTTTTGAAGCTGTGGCGTGTTATAATGTGGAAGCTTCCGTTGGAGTAGAATTTTTGAGACCTTTGACGCTGGTGGGAATGTTTGTCCTTGCTGAGAGTGTTCAAATCCATTTCACACTTTCTTTCTAATTTTATTTTTAAGGTTTGATACTGGAAAATTTTTCTTCCTCCTTTTTCTGCTAGATGTTCATTCCATAGGCTAAGCATCCCCATGTAAGTGGGACACTTTACTGTAAGTGGTTATTATAAAAAAATCGGGGAGTTTTTTCAGTGTCTGCCAGATGAAGTTCCAGAAGACCCTTGCATTGCAGGTTTCTGTTCTGGGATCTTATTTGTGCTTTTATGGAGAGTGAGATGATACCTTGTGATTCCAGACCTGTAAGAGGTGTCTGCTTGGTTCACCGTTGTGAGAAAGGGTTAAAGTTGTTGCTTGTTAGGACCTTTGTGAAATTCAGTTGCAGACTCAGCAATCCCACAGGTAAGCAGAAGGCCAGAGCATGTTCTGTGAAGATAAATGGTATCCCCAATTGAACAGAAACCCCTTTGTTTGTCCTACTGACCCTATCTAGGAATGTCCAGGTATCCTGTGGTTGTGTAGCCAAAGAGGTTTAGAGAAATAGTGCTGATAATGCCCAATTAGCAGAATAAGTTACAAAATACATCTGCTTCTGAAAGAAAGGTGAAAACTTTACAGCGATGAAGACAATGAGCCTTCCTCCCCTACGACCCCCAAGACCACCAGAGGGTCATAGGGCGCATGCCCAGATAGGAGGGGTTGTATGCTAATGATTTTTGGAGGAATCCCCACTTCGTATTAATGAGTTCTCAGCTATCTCATGAATATGTATGGACAGGTAGCATATAAACAATCACTTTGTAGTGGCAAAATCGGAGTCCTCCCAAGGAATGATCCTGGGGACTCCTTGCACGTAATAAAGAATACCTGCTTTCTAACACTCAGAGAGGAGTCTTAGAGAGTGAACTTATTTTCCAGCTTTTCGTGGAATCAGTTGCTCATCCTCCTTTTCTAAAAGCGAGTGGTTTTTATAACAGAAGTGTGATATTGCAATAGTCATGATTGTCTGACTCAGCCGAACACCTCTATAAGCATGATGCAGGCTTTCTTCCCCCTCCCCACCACCCAAAAAAAGTGATCTGTTTTCATTAATCCTTTTGCAGTCAAGGTTAGTTTCTCTTGGGAGAGATTTCAGTGCTAGAAATATGATGGTACATACAACTTCCAAGTCGAAGAAGGAATTTTTCTAAGCAATACAAAAATTTCATAGGGAATTATAAACCATATTATTGGAACTTTCTATTATATGGGCTTGGGCTTGATGATCTTTAAGGTCCCTTCCAACCCAAACCATACTACGATTCTATGAGTTTTCATGTTTTCATGGGCACTGCTGAGTTCTCACTGTCCCCTCCATCTGGGAACAGCTGCTCAGGCAGGGGAAGAAAATATGGTTTTTAGCTTTAAGCAAGAAGGTAGAGTGGCAACCAAAACCATCTGTAGAATGCATGATACTGATATCCATGACTTCTGGATATTCCACACGCTGTACTGTGTGGAAACAAGAGACTGTTGTAAAAAAGGACAAAAGAGCCTACAGAAAGGCAGAGTCCCCACAGCCACTTTTGCCCTTGCATTAGCTAGCAGCATTTTGGAGAATCTAACTGAAAACGTTAACTCCTGTCATTTGATTCCCATCTCTCCCTTACCCTTTTCCATTTCAGTGGAAATTATTCTAAATGCGTACAAAGCGACGAAACACTTCTGTATTCAGTCAGTTCAGTCATGTTAGTAAGGTGGACGTGGTTGCAGCATGGAGATAATTTTTTTCATACCTGTCCTTTTGTTATTAGTCTAAGATGAACTATTGGGAAGGGGGCATCAACACTGGTTTTGTGAGATGGCATCTTTGCTTTGTGCTACTGAGTTCGAGGTCTTAGTAAATTAGATTGATTTCTGCTTTCTGGGTACTGCTGGTGTAATCAGTGGTAGAGAGTTCTTCAGTTATTCTGCTACCTGGGAAATGTCACTATTCATTCTGTGTCTTTGTTTATATTAAAATCATTGTAAGCTACTGCATCAATCGCACAGATAATGCCAATTTTTCTCCTAAAAATTTCAGCTTCTCTGATCTCTGTTAGCAGAAGATGCCAAACAGACTTCCCCATAGCTTGGAGATCTGTTTGCAGATCAATGGAGATGCATTCAGCAGTACATCATTGCTTGTCATAGGTGGTTGTGGGCAGCAGAGACATTGTCCTGTAAATAAGCTGTACATGTGTCTTCCTTCCTTTAGGCACGATGTTGTTTTGCTTTATGCCCTTTATAATGCATTAAAACACAAAGGGACTAGTTATTTAAAGCTGTTACAATGCCTCACTTTTATAGTTTTCAAGCCTGCTTGGTCACTTCTGAGTAATGCAAGGAGAAAGTAAAGCAAGAATACCCAGATAGAAGTGTATGGTGTACAGTGATAAAATGTGCTAAACTGCGATTCTGATCTGGGAGATACTTGACTTTAGAAAACATTTCATCATAAAACCAGTGAAGTTCCACCTATAGAATGAGTAGGTGTAATATTCCCGTTTCCAGTATTTCAGCCTGGAGGGGAACTGAAGATCAGAATTAAGCATCACTTGTTCCCAGAGCCTTAAAAGCACTATGGCCTGATCTCCAATCTGTGCTAAAAATGTTTAATAGTGACAATCTCATTTCTGGTCATGTCACAACAAAGGACTGTAATGATCCCCACGTCACAAGCCTGTTTTCAAAGGTAACTGAGTGCAAGAACTGTGATTCATCAACTCAAGCAGTTCAAGAGAGTATTACTGTGCAGGTTATTTTGCCAGTAGTCACAAAGGATGGAAAACCCTATGATAGGTGTAAAACCAGTGCTAGTGTAAAAATTACTGATCAATCATGTTTCATAGAATCACAGAATGGTTTGGATTGGAAGGGACCTTAAAGCTCATCCAGTCCAACCCCTGCCATGGGCAGGGACACCTCCAACTAGGCCAAGTTTCTCAAAGCCCCATCCAACCTGGCCTTGAACACTGCCAGGGAGGGGGCATCCACAGCTTCCCTGGGCAACCTGTGCCAGTGTCTCACCTTCCTCACAGTAAAGAATTTCTTCCTGATATCCAGTCTAGTCCCTAGTTTCCTTTCAACTGATTGGTTTGGTGATGGGTTTGCATACTATTTTAATCCAAACCATAATCTTTTTTATAATATTGATGAGTTTCTCTATTCCATTAGGATTATGGTTTTGTCCAGTATTAGTCATAGCAACAGAGTGTACTAAAATCAATTTTCAAAAGTAATTGGAGTTAAGTGATGTGTGAAAGTGGTGTGTGACTGGGCCCTGAGCTACCTGATCTAGGACTGAAGTTAGGACTACCTTGAGTGAAGAGTTAGACCCAAATGACCCCCCAAGGTCCTTTCCAAGCTAAATTATAATGTGGGTCTGTGTTTTGGAGGAGACTTGGGCTTCTATGTCTCGTACGTGCTTCTGAGAATTTCAGGCAAGGGGTTTGTAGTTGATAAAATTCCTTGATATGTCAGAGCAGCTTGCATTTGACAATTATTAGAAATGTGATTTATTTTCTTTTAAAGAAAAATGTTTTGGTCAAAGCGTGTAATACCAAAATTAGCTGTAGAGACTCCAGTTGAAAAAAACTGAACTGTGTATTGCCACATACAACTTCTATTGCATTTTCTGCAGTTGAAACTCTATGGCAGCATATTCATAGAATAGAATCATAAAATCGCTTGGGCTGGGAAACACCTTTGAGATCACCGAGTCCAAGTGTTAACCTGGCACTGCCGGCTCCACCACTAAACCATGTCCCTAAGCACCACATCTACGTGTCTTTTAGATACCTCAAGGGGTGGCGACTCCGCCACTGCCCTGGACAGCTGTTCCAGTGCTTGACAACCCTTTGGCGTAGAAATTTTTCCTAAAATCAATCTAAGCCTCGCTTGGCACAACTGAAGCCATTTCCTCCAGCTTGTCTAATAACGCGTTTCTCTTTACTTTTAAGGACTGATAAAGAGAGGGCTAGAGCGGCCCCCTCCCGCCCAGGGCTGTGGTGGCGGGGCGGGCGCGCAGGGGCCGAGGAGAAGCCCCCCGCC